>NC_066344.1:606060-909090 GCF_024516045.1 Bombus affinis | reverse complement strand
GCACTCCGTTAGTAAAGAATTATCTTCTGCAATATTTAAGTAGCAATTATTGAGAATACTACAAAATTTATTTTAACATTGTTAATTTAAATTGCTTATCCATATGATGCCTTTGTAATAAACAATAATATGTATGTATAAATGTGAGAAGAATGAAACGTGCAATTTTGGTGAAGTATCTTTTATGAAATGTTGTATAGTAAAGGAAGATTTGCAAATACTGTGAATCTTATGGTGAAAATAATGTATTGTTAATTAATAGTATAACTAGATTATTTATACTATTATATCATATGTGATGCAAGGATAAAGCTTTATGAAAACTTCATCAAAATAGAACGTTCAACAAAAAATGACCTGGCTTATGGTATGTGCACAACGAATTCCAAAACATGATGGTTTAAAAGTATTGTATCTGTGTATTGTCTTCAAGGCAGCGAAATGTTAAATGTCAGCTTAATGTTTCCTTAAATTTTTATATGTAAACATTCTTTCAATAGGAATCTAGATAATTATTTATTACTACATCGGTGCGATTATTTCTTCTGCTTAACAGAAGATTATTTTAAGTATACAAGTTCTAGTTCTAAGAACTCGGTAAACGTCTGAAAGAGATTAGAAAAAAGCCGTGTAATCTTGAATAATTTTCGGTTTTTTTTGTTTTTAATTTTTTTATAAGGTAAGGGAATGTGAATTTGCAGAAGAACGCATGAAAGAAAGGAATTAATAGACGTCGTTTGTATATCTCATTTAAACAAATCAATGACGTACTTAGATTATGGCTTGCCTATGATCTCTTCCATAAGCATAGTTGTATAATCTGCTAACAGATTTATAATTTTTGGCAATCTTATTCTCCTGTATTGCTCTAACAAAATATTTTTGTTCTTTCAAATGTTACTTTTTATCTAACAAGGCAATACAAAGATGTAATCGTTATAAGTTTTTGCTTAATGAAATTTTTCAAAATGTGGATTTAATACCTCATATTTTACATGTATTGTACGCGTAAAGTACATTCATGCTATACCCTAAAAATTTTAATTCGTTTTTACTGAAATGAATACGAGGATACGGTAAAAATATGAATTTCGAGTTTACGTGATAAAATGTTGGCCGTACCATGATACATGTTCTATAAAAAATGTTTTGTGAAGTGATAAAGAGGGATATTGAAATAATGGCTCATAATAATGAAATGATAGTTTATGATACTTAAATGTAGTCTATGTGACAAAACATTTCTGATTATGACGATAGAAGTTACCTCGATAAAAATTCATAGTGTTAACTTATAATTATCTTTAACTCTATCAAGTAGTTAGCTCATATATCTATGTTTTGTATGTTTTGGTATATGTGGTAGTTATTAACAATTAAAATTGTACTATTATTTTAATGTTAATAATACGGAATCGAGAAGAATATAAATTTTGTAAAACTAACAATGAAATATTTTAATCGCTTTCGCTTCTCTTCGAAAATATTTTCAATTTATTTGATAATTAAACATTATTTCCAATCTCCCTTTTTTCACACACGCATTACACAAAATTTATACGCGAAGAAAATTAACGTATCGTTAATATCAAAATTTAATAAGAATCTGAATAGAATAGAATATGAAAAAGTGAATAAGAAGTGAAAAATACAGTCTATGTTTCTCATGCAAACAAGTTGCTATTAGAACCCGAAAATGTCACAATAATATTTGTTTTCACAGGGCACATCCAAGATAACTATTTAAAAATATTTTAGAATTGTAAAAAGTAAGATAAATAATAGCGGAGATAGAATGGAAAAATAGATTTTAACGTTTTTGCTCTGTGATGGATCCGATCACAATGAGAGATATTTCCGGGTTCCAATTATAACGTCTTCTTACATTTTTGTTAATGCTCTCCCTTTTATATACGTGAATTTTACTTACATGAAATAACAGAAAAAATTCTTTATATTATTGGTAAGACATACATATTCGCCTATGGAACGAGGTGCTATTGAATAGAAATTTGAATAGAAAGATGAAGAGAAATTGAAAGAATATAATAAAAGAGAAAATACTCTATGAAATACATCTTATATTTTACACCTGGATGTACCCAGATATCTTTGCTTAGTATGTATATTTGAACGGATATAGTTAAATGTATTTATTTCTTTAATTTCTTTTGAAATAACATTAGTCTTGTAAAAATATTAAATTATATTTATATATACATATAGTTACATCACATCAGAGCTTTTTTATACTTGCATATTTCACATAGTAAAAGAGTATTGATGTTGAGGACAATAAGGCAAACAATTATCTGTGCTTATAAGATACAGTATAAAAGTTAAATAGATGTAAACTTATAGCAAAGATGTCACTCTTGTATATAATATTTTATAAATTATTATTTATAATGATACTACTTGTCATCCTTATCTGGTACCAAGAGATTAAGATTGGCATCTTTAGTCGTTGATCCTATAAAAGTTTCCTCATCTCCGCGAATGGATAATGCGGTGACGGAAACATTTGTTTTTCTTTCATCCATCATTGCAGTCCTTGTCCAATTTGAACTGCTGCATTTTATACAACTATGCGAAGGTATTCTGTCTAAACTCACTGTTCTATTTCCACAATCTCCGCATTTGAAGAATCTTTTCACCGCATCAGCAACACGCAATGGATGATTCTGCTCTTTGCACATTTCAGAAGCAGAAAAAGACGTATATTTACAAATTAAACATCTAACAGCTTTACAAGGAACCTTATAAGTAGTCAACATTTTCTCTTCCATTCTTTCTTTCATTTCTAGCTTATTGAAATATTTATCTTGCTCCTGTTCATAAGATTTTTCAATGAGATCAGTATGAGCAGATTTAGTTTGCATCATTTCTTTAAATTTATCTGACAGTACATTTGATTTCTTTGCTTCTTGCCTTTCATCATTTTCTGATTCTCTTGGACGTTTTTTTCCCTTTTCTAGTTTCTCTTCTTTACTCAAACGTACTTTGTTAGGATCTTTAGGTTTAATTTTTCCATTTTCTTTGATCCATTTTACAGCATTATTTTTAGCTATGTTAATTTGTCTTTTAGTTATAGGCTCTGACAAATCTATCGTTCCTCCAAGACAACCAATACCTAAGCGAGGATTTGAAGATAGAGAAGACAAATTTTTGTTTCCTATATTATTATTTTTGCAGGAATTTAACTCTGTTAACGTAGATGAAGAGGATGCCTTGTGGACTGAAGATGTTTGTGATAATACAGCAGCTTTCCAACCTCTCGACTTATTCATTTGTTCAAAGTCTCTTTTTATTTGTTGTCCTGGTATATCTGTTTTCACATTTCGACTTTTTATATTACCTAAACTATTAATAGTTGAATCATTAATCTTCTGGCTTCCTGAAAGTAATGCCAATCGTTTGGCATCTTTTTCTTCTAATTTTTTATTTTTTACAGCAACAACAGCATTAAATTCAGGCATATTGTTGAAAAATGATTTTTGTTTTTGCTGTGGTTTTTGTTTTAACATATCTATTGAAAATTTCTGAGTATTACTAAATGCCTGTAATTCTGCTCTGCGAGAGCATTCCTTGTATTCTCGCTTGATGTGATATAAACAAAATTCACAGCGACTAATATTTATAATAGAACTACACGGTTCTCCATTCTTTTTCCTGGATTTGCATTTTCCCATATCTTTAGATTTACCAAGTATCATGACCCTCTGAGGATTATCAATTGATAATGTTGCTAAATCAGAATTGTCTTTAGATTCCAAGACATTTGGATTAAGAATACCTATCACAGTCCCAATAGTAGTTTTCCATAGTGTTTTATATGCATTACTAAACATAAAAAGGCACACAGTATTCATATTATCAGATAAGTCGCTTATTTTCCATATAGCATATGTACTTCCTTTTTGAGAAGTTTTTGGTGTAGATTTATTTATTAATACTCCTGCAATTACCCAGTCTTTCTCCATTTTTTCTGGATTAAGATGATATTTTATTTTTGATACGGTAACAGGTACTTTGTCACTCATACGTGCTTTCAGCTCTGCTGAAGAAATTATTGGATTAACAATTCTTAATCCAAAAAATGGATCACTATAAACATCTTTTGCTGCAACAATAGCATTATTTGTTACTGTATTTAAATTTTTATTGGTTTTTGTTGCACTGAAATCAAATGTTCTACTGCTTTCACGTGGAAGTGGTCTATCCTCATCTTTTTTAATAGTTTCTTTTTTTAATAAAGTTCTTATATCACGTCCATAATTGGAGTATTTTTGTTCCTCGAAGTAACGCCTGTCTTCATCATCCGAAGAGTCAAGTGTATCATCATAAACTTCACTTTTTTCCTGGGGATTAGTAGATTTACTTCCATCAATTGTTTTAGGTGTACTGTCTAAGAAATTAAAGTCTAGTTCTTTAAGAGTTTCTTTTTGAGTTTCTTTTTGAGATAATTCCTGATTTTCTTCTGTATCACCATTAGCTAAGAGATCATTTAAAATATCATTTACGTCAGAATCACTATCATTATCCATTTTAAGTATCTAAAATAAAATTATTTACTATAATAATTATACGAATATAACTAATATTTTAACACTTTCGAAAGTATTCAATTAACCTTTATTACTTACAAATTACACACAGAAATTGTTTACTTTTAATACAGAAGAAGTTAAGACTTAATGGCTAAAAAAAATTATATTTTTAAAACCACTTATTAGTCAGTTTAACGCGTTCATTATACAGATAAGCAACAAGCCATGAGTAATTATCAAAACAATCTGCCATCTTTCCCGCCATTTCTTAATGACAAGCTATGTTTTCATCGGTACGACCAAAAATTTGCTTCTCGAATCTGTTTCGTATTTGTAAAATTATCGCGATTAGATATAAAATTTCTTTTAATCCAATTACTTAATATTGGAAACAATTAAGTATTATGCCTTTCTAAATAAATCGTATTAATGGCTCGAAAATTGGACAAAATAGAACTAACCAATAAAATTAAGTATTCGGTATTAGAAATAGATAAACTAATGTGTGCAATTTGAGGTACTGTTATATTATATGAGTATACTACAAGACATCATACTCTAAGAAATATAGTACTTCTAAAAACCCTAAAAATATTACTAAATACAATTTTACGTATATATAAATCTTTATAATTTCTGATGTTGTTTGAAACAAATTATATCTTTTAAATTCAATATAATTGATGAAAAACAGGCAGAATTAATACACCAAAATTGTTAAAATATTTGATTTGAAATGCAATATAATTACTTAATAAAAGATAGAAATATTCACAATCAATATAGGTTAATAGAGAGCATTAAAGTTTATTTATATGTATCTATCGACGATTTTTTTTAGCGTGAAGGTTGTCTTTTCATCAATCCATAGCATGAAAATCGATCGGTCATATGAAAGATTTATTTTGGATATTGCAGTCTGTCTAAAGGATACAGAAATGAGTTTTGTGGAGGATAAAGTAGCACCGAAATATCCGCGTGAATGGATTTGAAACGCATTTCTTATTCCTTTTCTGATTTTACAAGATGATGCGTGACATTCTTTATTTTTGAAATCAGTTTACCTACGAATTTGAAAAATGTTATAATCTTTTATCATAATACTATTATCGTAAAGAAATTATTAAAAACTAAAAGAATTCATCCGAATTTATAAATTTGTAAAAGAATACTCAATACGTTTGTGAAAACTTTCTTTACCTCATTCAGTAACAGAATCACGATAACAACGAAGTAGAATACACTTTTAGAATTTTTCTAAAAACAGCACGAAATTTTGTTTTAAACATTGTGCTTTCGTATGCGTGAACGATTATCGAGCGAAATAAATAACACGGCATGGACGTTCGTTTTAAGTTTGCGCTGCTGTAATCATAGCGTGCAAGTCATTTCATATTCTTTACGTAAGCTACCATCTGTAAGAGTAGATGTATCTAATTGCCATTACACTTGTTTACTTACTGGTGTTTATTTCATAAATAACAGGAATAACAAGAATCACGTCATCGATGATGTAATAAAATTGAAACAAATATATTTGGTGATCGACAGTAGAAAAATTAGTACAATTTTCGAAAAAAATTCTTTATATATATCTACAAACAGTAGCGAATGATAATGCTATAATTTTCAGCGACTAAGAAGCATATGTATACTGTTACTCTATTTGCTACCGTGGAACCGTCGATCGATTCGAGCAATAAGTCATCAATAAAACATATTCTCCGCTACACTTTACTGTCTATCGATCCTGCAACTATATTACTTTCTTATTTGTGACGATAACTTTTCTCAAAGCAAGAATTTCTTTCTCTGGTGCCGTTGGAAAAATCGTTTCCCTTTAATATATAATTTGCAAGAAGTGTCCACTGCTATATCTTCGCGTTGTAACGAACAGCGTCGGTTGGCTTATCTATAATTAAACCTCAATGCGATTTGTCTGAAAGAGAATCGTAGAAACGACATTGCACTTACATTCTCCGCCATGAAAGTTCATCTTAAAAAGGAATAAAAGCTTTTGTTGGAAGGTTTCGTTTAATATTATTTTAATTTGATCGTTATTTTTTTACGATATTAATGTTGAAAAGTCAAACGATCGCTACTGAAGCACGGTTTAATGTCGCGCTAAGTCGTCCATATGCTTTCTACAAGGGAAGGTGGTTTCTCCAGATCTGGTTCGAAATAATCCGCGGCACGAGGCACCAATAGTATCCTCCACCTGCTAATCTCGAGGAAAGCTGCACATTTCAAACGCCTTCCACCTGTTAGTCATGGGGAAAGCGTATGGTTACGAAGTTTTTCGAGTAGAACGGTGCAACACGCAGTGGTTCTCTCTTTCGTCCTTTCGGTTCTTTCGAGGACTCCGTACCATCTGCGTCCTATGGAAAATACAGATGTCCGTTATAAAAGGATAAATATAAGTAATAAAAAAAAAAAAAAAAAAAAAAAAAAAAGAAATATATTTCAGTTCCAGAAAGTAGTCGCGTGACAATGTTTCGTGCGGTTGAATACCTTTGGGAATTTCTTTATCGAATAAGAAAACGGGATATAGTACAATATATACATTAGTTTTCTAATATTTAAAATTAAAGCAGTGGCGTCATAACAGCTGCTAAAATGAATATTCTTCCGAGAATAAATATTTTACACTCCGTTATGGAGGGTTCGTATAACCGAATAGATTATTCAGAAAGGTAATATACATATGTAGAATAAATGTCGCGTGTGCACGATGAAATTCACGTATAAAAAAGGAAATTTACGAGCAGTAGTAAGTATCAATTTACAAACGATCGATTAGCTTTAGCGTATATCGTTGAACGCGTTGGTTCGCGTCACGGTAAAACGCGCGCTCCGCCGTACAACTGCAATATACACAATTGTCCATAGCAACGTTGTTGTCAACATAATTTCTACAAAGTAGCATGTTTCCTGGAATCGAAAGAGGCGCGTAGCGAAGCTGGAGAATCACTCATTTTTTCCCCTTTATTAACGAACTCGGTCGTGCCTCCGTTTGATAGAGGCAGAGCTCGCAATTTCCTCGGTCGGAGTCACCTAGAGCATCGTCGGAGGAAAAGGTAAAACATGGGAGGGCGAGTCCCCTCTAGGCGCGTGCCTTGCCCCTTGACCCCCTCGTCGTACCTCGTGCGTGACCCCCACCCCTGTTTGCCACCCACTCACCTACCCCGACCCAGTGGCCCGCGGGCCACCCCACCGCGCCCCACCCCTGCGCCGACAGCGATTCGACCCCGCGCGCGCACCCGTCTCGAGCGTCGTGCTCGTTCGCAGTCCGTCAGTCTATCGGCAACCTGCGTACCAGTCGTGTCGCAGTGCTTACGTAACAATATATTATTATTATTCTTACTTGCCTGACCGGTGTGTTGTTCATTTATAAATTGCGGTCTACGTTTTTTCGTTCGTCCCTCGCCGAGTTACTCGTCCTTGCCGCTCGGTCTCTACTTTAATTGGTTTAATCGACACGCAATTGTATACATACAAAAGGGTCAATCGTCAACGTTAATACATATGCATATCTTTTCTCGATCAACTACATAAAAACACGCGAAGAAATACATATAAAATACAAGCACACGTAAAACACGACGAACGCACGCGCCGCGCTCGCGATAAACGCGCTCTACGTCTCCCGCGAATCGCCGTTACCTGCCTGTCTCGTCTGCACACGTCGTCGTGCGAGTACATCCGGATTCGGATCGTCGTTGTTCAACATCGCCGTGCTGGTTCATCTCCGTGGTCGCGTGATCGATCGATACGCGATTATTAATCAATATCGTCTACGATTATATACGTGTTATAAAATACGCGAAGAAGAGATAGCAAGAGAGGAATCAGGATAGCACGTCGCTGCTGCATGGGTTACTACCTGCGGCCGGTAAATGAACAAGTGTCGTCGACGAACCACCACTATAGAGCACGTTCTCTGGGTTCGGCCCTCCTCCACGGGCACGGTGTATCGATTGCTCTAAAATAGACGCGTGGGAACACCTGCAGGCTACATACACATTCTACCTACAGCTCAGACTGTCTGGTTCTCGCTGTAGCCCTCTCTCTCTCTTACTTTCCCACTGTATCGGTCTTTCCTGACGCCCTTGCACAGCTCGTGACAGGTGCAACGAGAGTAACGGTAGCAGCAGCAGCAGCAGCAGCAGCAGCAGCACCGCGCTGTCGTAGGGCTGGAGGTGGTGGAGGTGGTGGCGGTGGTGGCGGAGGTGCAAGCGATCAAGAAGAAACGTAACAGGAAGCGGAAGAAGCGAAACGAAGACGAAAAGAAAGAGAGAGAGAGAGGGTAGAAGGACAGAACGGAAGAAAGTACAAGAGACATAGATCGTACGTACGTGGATATACGTGCGCGCGCGCGCTCGCCAACGGAAAGGAAAGGAGGGAAAGGTGGAGAAGGAGGAAGGAGGCGATACGCCTGGGTTTCTCGCGAGAAAAGGGTTATTTCCAGTGATACGTCCTGGAGGCGCCTGTCGTCTTCGCCGGTACAACCATAACGCCGCCCGCTTTAAAACGCCCGAGACGGGATACGGTGGACTCATCGCCGCCACCCGCTCGAACCGCAGCCCCCGGAAACCCCGGACCATCCAGCAAACTCGCTTGCATCATGGACGCACCGCTCTCACAGAGTATGGACTCCGTCAACACGGTAGCCACCGGTGAAGACGAGGTACGTGCACTAACTACTACACCGTACATTGTATCGTTAACGACGCGCCTGTGCATTACGCACGATCCTCTCTCCTTCCCTCTCTCTCTCTCTCTCTCTCTCTTTCTCTCTCTCTCTCTCTCTCCCCCTCTCTACATATATATAAATATGTACATATATAAATATATGTATGCGCTATGTATGTATTATACGTGTATGTATACCAGAGCCGCCGATTGCTTCCTCGTTTTCACCCTTCTCCCTTTCTCTCGCCGTTCGTTGCGCCGTGCCGCGCCGCGCGAGGCCGCGCGCGTACACACATTTGCACAGGGCATCCGACATACCTACTTCCTTCCTTCCTTCCTTCCCATCAACTTACCTTAGTTACCCTCCGTCCCACTCCTACGCTCGCCATATTGCTCGTTTCTCTTCCTTCCTCGTTTTCTTCCCTCTTCTTCTATATATTACTCTACCTTGCTCGCTCTTCCCGTCGCTTTCCTTTTCTCGTGTACATCGTATTCTTCCCTCCTCGTTCCTCTTTCCAGGGCTTACACGTCACGAGAACGCGCAGGCGCGTTGCACGCGCAAACTTTGCGTGCTTGCTGTGTCGTGGCTGCCGGTGCACATAGTACTTACACGTATATACATACACGCGGTTCAGTCCTGTGCAAGCATGTGTATAGAGAGCGTTAACGCTACGAGCGTGTATATGGGCAGAGAGAAGGCGGGAATTCGATCGTGCACCACAATACACAGTGTGTGCCGCAGGTGACTCGTTTCCATCGTCCGCTCGATCGGTCGGTTGGCTGGATAGGCTGGTTTAGCAGGCCGGCTTCCTTCCTCGCAGCCGAGCACCTGAGAGAGTGACGCGCCACGCCAGACCACGCTTGTTATTGATTTTTCCGCAACGCGAGACCCGCGGAGGGCTCGCTATACGCTCTCTGTCACATCATATGCCGTTGGATTACGCTTCGTCACACGACACACGCATTATCAGACGTTACATAGGTAGTAGGCGACCGCGCCAACTGTTTTATTATCGGAGTCCTACGAAAAACAAGTACATACGCTTTGTTCGTCATAGAAAACCTTAAGTCTCTTATATATAATCATGAATCATGCTTGCTCGTGATATATATTGGACGATCGTTCAAGTCGCCGGTTATTAGCTGCAGGCACTTGTCTAGCGAATTCTCGATCGACTTTCACGAAACTGTCGGTCTTGTAGACCAACTTGTGTGGCGCTTACTAGTTATGTACCTGCTTTTTGATCGAACGTGCAGCTTTCAATGCAACGCATCGATCGCTATCGATATTTGATCAACACGATGACGCGCGAAATTTGAATAACACATCGGGATAGAATTAATATATACATCGGTAAATTTTTCATCGTACGCCAACGTAATCCCTTTCAAGGAGTACCCTCTACGTTCTATCGTATTTTAACTCGTGTTACATCGTTCTAACGTCCCTTTTACGCGACTTCTTCACCTTCTAGGGACAAAATGGAGGCGCTGCCCGTAATAGAAGCGAATCAAAGACGATTTATTATTCACGCTATAGAACTTCCCTTACTAACGTCACCGAGAAACAGAGGGAACTTCTCGCGACGCGTTCGAACGCTTTACACACGATCGATTAAAATCGAAGGAAAACTAAAGCGTTTGAAACTCGTGCCTGCGAATCGCATCGTAAATTGTTAATACAGCAAGGGCGTTGCACAACCGTGTGAAATATCGCGATACTTATTTTCGAAGCGCAACATTCGCGGAATTATTTCTGGCTGTTTGTTTCCTCATGGTTAGTGGTGGGATCAAGTTTAACATGTACCTACGTACTTATAAATCCGAATCAATACTCAAGGTTCGTACCGTTCGAATATTACTCATAACATATAAATAGTTGATTCATCGTACTTCGCGAAGTATTCGACCTTCGCAAGCAGTTTGCGAACATCGAAACGAGTACTTGCGAGTTTAAAAAATCTAATTACAAGTACTTCGATATCAGAATTAATCGATACTCCTGCGAGTACCGATCGAGTCGTGAAATTCAGAAATACGTATATCCTGTTTATGCTTTTACAGGCTGCATGCAATCGATTATTATCAGCGTAGAATTACATCGTGCATGAAAATTACGATAGCAGATTTTAATGACAATCGGAAAAGATACTTTTGAGAGGACGGAGAATTTTTGCTAAGACGTTCATAAAGTTTCGTACCTACTCGACGATTATTCTATTTGACAGAACTTACTTCGTTTCTCAAAGTATTCACAGGGGGTTTGAATCTGTCGCGTTTAACCTTGCCGTCCTACTTGCTCCCATATCATCCGAAATAAACATTATATTTCAATAGATATTATTAACCTTCCAAAGGTCGCGCTTGATCCGACAGATACGTGTAAAATTTGATTCTAAATATCTTTAAATTCGTAATTGTTCACTCCTCTTTATATTTATATATACTTTTCATATACTGTAAATATACGTATATATTACGTTTCGTATTAATTTTAGCGCTTTTTGTACAGTTTTTTTTTTTCGCAAACATAAGCACTGCTGCATAGATTTTGAATTATCGTATCTCTCAGAATTTTACGACCTCGGCAGGGATAAAATATACACAGTTTTCAAATATTTGGTTTTACTATTCGATGCAATTTCCGTATCTTGTACGCGTTTCACGGTTTTTATGAATAAAATAGTTGAAAAAAGGTAGAAAATGTCGGAAGAGATACAATCGCGAAGAAGAAGCGAGGATGACAGTAGGATTAAGTTTGATTCTACTGGAAAGCATCGCTTCGCTTTTACATACTTGCAACGTATTTGAATCTGTGTATCGTTACTCGTGGTTCCAACGCGTTGTCCTCGATGAACCGAACGATAGTTTGGCCGACGTGTATCTTGCGATTGCCGTTCGTTTCGGTCACGTTTGGTGCGATCGTTCGATCTTACGGATCGAGATTTTAGCGCGGAGAAAATCACGATTTTCTCGCACGACCGGCTTTGTCGGACGGTCTGTCACGTGGATCAGGAAGAGTGGATGTATCGAACGGGAACGACGACACGAGAGCAGGAAACTTGGCCATCGTTTTGCTCGGTTTCCTTTTACGATTCCTTTCCGTGCGTGCTCTTCCGCATTGCTCGCAAGCAGGAACATCAACGCTCGATTAGGAGGTTATCGACGGAGATCGACATTGCTATTGACGGATCGTTTACAATTTACGTTCCGAAGCGTGAACGTTGTTAACTAGCGAAAGACCGGACAGTGAACATACAATGTGTAAAAGTTGCGCGGATCGTGGAAAGAGCTATACGAAATTGTAATTTTGGAAGTTCAAAGTCAACGTAATAGTAAGCTCTTGCAGAATTGAACTGATGGAAAGATCGATAGAATTGAGATTCGAACGGTCGATGAATAAAGTGTAAGATCAATGGGTTCGCCTAAACGCCAAATTACATTTACCTTTACCTCTGTAAAGGGTAACCTCGCGCTGAAACATTGACAATTTTTATATTAAATGGCATAGGGCATCAGAGTCAAAAGTATTTTATTATTCCAAATCGTACGTACGATGTTGTTAAGGGTTAAGGGTTTGATGCAAACGATGATGCAAATGAATCACAAATCGTCACAATGTCGACGATGATCTACAAATCGTGAACAACCCGGCAGAAAAATCTCTTTGTTTCGCATATCAGCTGCGTAACACGGTGAAATCCGAGTTCTTCGACTCTGGTTTCCGCCCTTCACCGCAACCAGCGAAATAAGCCACGTAATAAAAGTTATACACTCTGTAGCTCGGGTCGTAATTAAAATTTAGCCGGTGATCTTGAGATAAAAAGCGTGCACAGGTTTTTTCAGAAGGGGGAAAGGGTAGAATTGCGCGATTTTTCCCACTGTTCGCCACTGCACCGTTGCTGGCTCCTCTTCGCTGTTTGTCCCTTCTACATTCCCCGCTAGCCTATTCAAGGAAAGTACGACGGGGGGAAAATTTAATTCTCGCCACGTCACGGATAAAAACGTATTTGTCGCGTGATGGGTCCATGCGTGAATGTAACGAGGAAACGCTTTTACATTTCCCACGACTATTTCGCCGGCGAAATTCACGAAATGGCCTCACGTTTCGCCCTCTATTTCGCCCGTCAGTTTGCTACGAGACCGAAATAATATTCCACGCTTGTTTTCCAATTAATTTGGTCGAGCGTAGACGAACGAAATTCTAAGCAGGAGAAGGCGGATAGATTATGTTTTATCGGAATAAGAACGATCGAAGTTGTCGCGGATGAGGCTGTACGCGCGTTAGCGACAAAACTGTCGCTTTAGCATTTATTTATACTGTAAATTACAAGAAGAATCGCAAGAGCCTTTTATTATCGCAAGGCGTCGTTACAAGAAGAAGAAATTGAATTTTTGATTGCTGCGAGCTAAGTAGCTAAGAAACGTCGTTCCGCGTCGTCAAATGCCCTTTTCCTAAGCGACAAAACTGTCGTTAGCGCGCGACAGGTTCTTTGGTTGCTGACGAACAGATTGCGGGCTTTTACGCGTTTGTGCGAAGTTCAAAGGAACGTATAGAAAACGTACAATAGAACACATAGGATAGGCAAAGTATAATTTTTAATAGACGAACCTCGCCTTACCTCGCCTCCCTGATAGTTTTACCTCTCCTCGTTGAGTTTCTTTTCGTCATAGATGTAGAAGGATCAAATTTTATGTACTTTGGAACTTGCTATTAGCTTTTTTCTGATAGTCTTGTGTATGTCATTATAGGGAACCTATGGTCTTAATTCAATTAGGCGAGGCTTGTTTGATTGTAATGGGATAAAAGTGTTGGACTTGTTTGCTTATGATGTTACGACTCCTATTCTTGTTGATACTATTCTTGAAACGTCTATACCGTAGATCATCGAATTTCAGTGATTATCGAGGAAAAGTAGCGTAGCACGAATCGTTCGTTTATAATTAATCGTTTCTCTTACTCTGCATCTCCGTTAGGAAGCCAATAGTATCTACTCTAGGAACGATGGTCGATGAAATCGTTTAATCGTTAAAATGATGGGAATATATCGCGATCAAAGCTCCAACTGTATCAAACTTAACGTTTCATGCATCAGCCATTCCTCGATTTTCTATCCATACGCAAATTTTCGGATACTAAACCCAGTCTATTCGTCTAACACGAACGAAACAATGTATTAGTTTTATTAACTATTCGCCGAGCGTTTACGCGATCGAACCAAAACTGTAATCCACAGTCTCTAAATTAATTGCAAGAACGTATTTGACGCTTGGAATTATGCAGTGGAATAATAGCCCAAACACGTTTATCCGGCGTTGTATACTAAATCGAGCTGCTGGATTTCCAGAAGCGAGATAAACGACGATCGATACGAGCATCGATGAGCATCGAATTCGCGTATGATAACTGGACGGCGTGAAACGACGATCTCTAGATATCAATTCGACGATTTAACCTTATTGCGTTCTTTCCACCATTCTCGACCAAATGTACGATTTCTTACGTTAAAAATGATCTCGAGTTTACAGAAAATATCGGAAGAATCGCCATCGTTACGCATGATTCCTCGTTTCAATTTCACGTTAGATGTCTGCTGAAATCGTCGAGAGTCCTTGTTGGTCGATAAAATCAGAGCGAGACTGAGATATAGAAATTCGCAGTATCGTTTAACGAACTCGCGGTTGGACGCGCAGTCAATTTGGAAAATAAGATCCACGCGATGGAACTTTGCTTCGCGGTCAATTAGCTTCGAATGGACTCGTTGGAATTTTTAACGTTGCCCGGAAATCGGTGCCGCGTCTGGGAAACACGTGGAGCCGATTTCCGCCACGGGGGAAAAGAGAAACCTGCCGCAAGAAGTTGGAGAGTCGTTCGAGAATTATTTTAATGCCAGACGTTTCTCTCTCTCTCTCTCTCTCTCTCTCTCTCTCTCTCTCTCCTCCCTTTCTCTCTTTGGAAAATGTCTGCACGCGAGAAGCGATTCTCCATCGAATATCGTGCATTTAAAATTGCTACGGTAATTTTCAAGTATTAACGTTGCATACATGGAAGCGGAGTTAAGGGAAGAATAGTTTAAACATCGTTATACGAATATTTCAACGCTTTTTAAAATATCAGTTTTTAGTACTAAAATTTACGTTTCGAAAAGAATAAGTGTTATATATATTTATCAAGGTTTTTATTTGCGTAGTTGCCTTCTTTATTTTCCTATTTTTTATCAGTAAACACGTACAAGAATTTGCATATTATCAAGATGACGTCAGTGAAGTACGAAGAAGATCGAAAGTGGAAGTTAAACAGAGAAGAAGTTCGTTTAACAGCGGTTCACAAGTTTTAGGAGTTGAAATAAGATTAGAAATAAAAATTTATCTTAGAAAAAGAGACAATGCGTACCTAGATTCTTCTTTATATATATATTTTATAATCCTTGTTGCCAATCCTATGCAAAGAACAGATCTAATTTTCCGAGAAACTTCTTTCCTAAGCATACGATGATCTTTTTAGATTATATCTTATTTTTATTCTTTAATTGCTAAGATAGAAGTACAACGTTTCTCTTAGCTATATTATTCGGATGAAAATAGGAGGTAGGTTGGTAGGAAAAGCAAGCTACGTTGTTTTCTAACCAGAATTTCGTTGTTTCGAAATACAGAAAATTTCCATGTTACGATTGCGTAACGTAAAATCGCCAGAATCGCGGACCGTGGCCGATTGTATAACGATCAAAAACGCTTTCCAGGTTTTTCACGCTCTGATTCGCATTTTTATGATGTCTGGACGCGTCAGGGATCTACCCTTTGGAAAATGTGGCGAGTGCAACCAAAGAATTAATTTTCTACTCTGTCGAGGACGAAATAAAATGGGGATTAATTTTGCAACGCTTCTTACCTTCTCGGTTAACATGGACACGCTCGATAATCAATTCGCCCGAGGTGATTGTTGCGCGTTTTAGCTTTAGTCCAGTGCGTGGAAATATCTGGCGATCTTTCTTATTCCAACGAAAGAAACAAAGCGAGTATCGAGAAATTAACGGATAAAGGTATTCGTACACGAATCTACATTATGATTATTGATTTTTGCGTCTTGAAAATGCTACAAAGCGTAGGAAACGTAACGTCGTTTCGTGTCACCTTTCAAAATATTCTTTTACCAGTTTTATACAAATAAAAACCTTTTCGATCACAAAGTTTAGGCGTACAATTTTTTGACGATGCATGTCGCGTTATATCGATCGATGTTTGATTAGTTCATAATGTCTGTATAGGCTAATTTATTTTCACGTTCGTTAAGCCGCGTCCTCGCTCAGCTACCGACGGCATATATTTTACGTAATTAAATTTCGAACAGCACTCGCATTAATATCAAGTAAATTTGGTACACAAAACCAACCGACCGTAAATAACAAAATTAGCGATACGTTCAATTTAATTTTCAGTTCTATGCTTCGTGCAAAATTTAGCGTTCCACTGTATATACGTGCACGCGTGTAATATAAACTTTCATACGTCTATGTTATAATCGATCAAATAGGCATCACGCTGGAAAACAACGGGCACCGATCATTTTCCGTTCATCCTATCCGTCGTAGGGTTAGTACGTATTTCTCTCTTCTGCATGTTCGTTGCTTCAATTATACGAAACTTTCGAAAGCACCGACTGTTTCGCTATAGAGGCGAACTCGATCGTTTCCCAACATAAACTTCGTTTCAACTTTATCCACGAAACCAAGGAATTTCATTAAATCGCACGGGATCGCGGCGCAATTTTTTCCACCTTCGTGTTCCATTCGCGAAAGCTACATCCACCGGCGATTGGATTGATTCTTTGGAATTAGATTCCGGCTAGTGGAACTCCGAAAATGTAGATTATCGTTGGTCTGTTCGAAATTAGTTCGACAATTTTTGCAGAAAGTGAAAAATTAGTTTTTGCCAGATAAAGTGGTTTCGCTCGATATTTCTTATCAATTCTTGG
Source organism: Bombus affinis (assembly GCF_024516045.1). NCBI lineage: Eukaryota > Metazoa > Arthropoda > Insecta > Hymenoptera > Apidae > Bombus > Bombus affinis. The sequence continues at coordinate 891,876 of NC_066344.1, read as the reverse complement.
TCGTATATTCCGTTGCGATAGACGCATCGATGCAAATGTTGCTCTAGCTATTAACATGGAAGAATTTATCGTAGGGACTTTTGACAAGAAATTAACGTTCGTGGCAACCGCGCGATACTCGCGATCGCGCGTCTCTTTGACAAATCCGAGTAGTTTGAAAAATTCCACGTTTCACGTTTTATGGAAATTACGCGGGATAAGCATCGACAACCTATGAATTTGGGAAATTTCAAAAAGTAAAGCTAACCACCTTGGCCTGTAAACGGCTCGTTTACCAAAATCCACCGCTTTGCCACAATTTTACCATGCAGAGTGCAATCGAAGGTACACGCAACACGACCAACGTCGGATTTATTCGTGCGTGCGAATGCGCTCGAATTTCGGTTAATTTGCACGCATTAACGTTTACCTTCGAAACATTGAAACGTCGGTGGCAAGTTGTTGCGCCCGAGGTAGATACACGTGTAAATTAGCGCAACGCGACTAGTTCTGGACAGCGACGGAAGGGAAGAGAGAGAAGGAGAGAGAAAGAGAGAGAAGGAGGCATACGTGTACGAAATGCGGCAGAACAGGATGTGGAACGGGTTAAAAAAGAGGGAGAAAGAGGGAGGATACGTGGAATCAGTGAGCGGTTCTCTTTATGCACGCACCTGCACACATCAATGAAAGTTAACGCATAACGCGATACCGCGTTCAACCTACAGCTAAGAGGATAATGCCGTTATACCTCGTGTCCGATAGCTATTTGCCCAGTGAATTTGAAATATCTTTGTCGATTTTTTTACGGGCCGATGCAACTTTCACAGAGTCTCGCACTCACCGTAGAAACGGCACTTGCGCATAAATCCCAATGATTATGTTGCTTTCTTCTTTCTTCGTGCGTTTTCCAGCGGATTTTTGTTACGTACAAATCGGATTCTGAAAGGCACGACGAACCAAGTTTGAATAAGAATCGGTGGATTCTATCGAAGTAATCGGTTTGTCCGCGTGTAACTTGGATCAGTCCAGAGATGGTCAGTTTGATTGACGAAAATCACGACGTTTCCTTCGTATTGGATAAACAGGTTGATCTTCGCCAGACGTGTTTTCTTTACCTCTTTCTCTTTGCGCTTGTATATATTATAAGTTGGGTCGTGCCATCTGAATTCGATATCTAGTCCCCCATGAATCTGTAATTCGTTCGACTGCGTCAAAATCAGAATATTCCGTTTGATCGTGGATGAAAAGGTTTGAGATGGTATGTAAACGATAGAAGGTTTAAAAACACTGGAGTATATTTAACAATATAATTTATTAAAATATACCCTACGTGTACACTAGTCGTATAATACGACTGCTGGCTTGATTCGTGATTACGAATATAGCTGTTACTTCTCGTGTCACAAAGGTTGCCTCGCTTCCCTGTTCGCTATATTTATAACCGTCGGAGTAGACAAAAGGCGCCGGGATTTTAATTTCGAAGGTGTTCTCGAAAGATCCCAACGGACGCCGAACTCTCGACCTTGTTTACGAATTTTGACTTTTCGGATAGTCGACTCGAAGGCCTATGATCACGACAAAAACGACGGATTTCGATTAACCTTCGGTAACCGCCTAAGGTTGTCGGATCTATAATAAACTAATCTATCGGTACACACGGTTTTTGTGTAGCGGATTCACTGGACGGAAACCGTTATGAATTTTACCGTCGAGTGCCGCTACAGGTTGATTTTCGGAAGAAATGTTTCCTGTAACTTCTTCTCCCTTTGTTCGTCTATACGCGTATAATTTGGATTATTTAATTCAAATTTGCTGTACTAGTTCCTAGATCAACAATTCGTTCCAACGCGTCACGACATTTTTCTTAGTTTAAAAAGTTAACTCGAAGAATTGTCTTTCCAAAGATAAACTTCTTCTATTTCTTTCTTTCGCTATTCGTACATATATGTGCGTTCTTTTACCTTGTCCAACGAGCAGACCAGGATGCAGTCTCCAAGTACAGGATAAAGTTGCACTCTCGGGGAAAATTCGGTTTCGAGGAAGCGGCGAGTGTAGAAGAAGATCGAGTACTTGTTTCACGTTTGAGCGTATGCGTTTGATCGTCTCGTGGATTGTTCGGGTAGGTCAGACGGATGGGAAATTGCAGAGGGGTGAAAGGTTGTCTGGTTTGATTCGATTTGGAAGGATTTATGGGAGGAATTTTATTTTCCTGGAATTAGCTCGATTTTTCGACCGCCAATACGTTGACTAGAAAAGAAGAACGTTGTTAATACGCGGCCAGTTTAAATAACTCTATTGTCGTACGATATTGGGAGTATTATCGTCTAACGTTACTTTCTATTCGCAATATAGCTTCGAGGAGAAAATGTCGATTACGCGGGGATCGAAACGAAGATTTACCATGGGATTAAAGTTTCTGTTATTAAATTAACCGACGATTAAGTAGGTACGAGATTAAGTTCACAACTGGATTTAGTAATTCCAAGCTTTGTTCCGCTTTAAAGCAAGTCGCAAACATCTTTAGACGTCTATAAATCTTACCAATATGGATTTTTCTACTTTCTCTTGATAATCGCTTCAGATACATGTTGTTTCTTGACTCCTTGACGTACATCTATATGTTACGCTTCAAGGCTATTACTCTGTGTCGGAGACGTAACGTTCCAAAAAATACTTGCTTTTATTTCATTAATTTTTGAGCGAAGAAGGTACCGCTAATAATAAATCAGGTATCAAGAACATACGGGCCAACGTTCAATTTTGTAAATCGCTTAAAATTATTTCACAAAGAGATTTATGAAGTTGACCGTAACATCGGCGGGATACGCCTTTCCAATTTTCCTTGAGTAGGATAGGTCATTGTTCTATTCCTCTGCAATTCCACTTCCAACAGATCGACGCTCATAAAATTGACAAATTTCTGTCTTTCCAATCTTACCTTTGTAATATTCTGGCTTTCCAATTCTCCTTAAGTAGAATAGGTCATTGATACCAGAACCATTCCGCTCTCCTCTGTAATCCTACGTCCAAAATATCCCAGTAATCTAAAATCTCCATTAAATCACCCACCAAAGAACCAAAACGTGATCCAACTCGAAGCCGCAAGATCATCGTTCACTCGCAAGCTTGTTCCTCTTTACGGAAAAACCAGAGGTGTTATACTGTACGATGAATTACGTTTGTAATGGTGCGAGGCGAGCGTACGTTCGAATGTCCGCTATAAAATAGCTACGTAACGTGTTCCTGGAAACGAAACTTTGGGAGAATTTCGTTTACAGGAAGACGGTTTGTTGGCGGAATACCGCGAGTCGCGAGACATGGAAAAGAAGAGGAACGGATAAAGGAGCGAGAGATAGAAGGGTAGAGTTGTTTTTCGGCGTGATCCAAGCGATAAGGCAAGGGGATTGCGAGCAAAGTTATGTGGACGATAAAATTCGCCCGGGTGTCTTAGTTGGATCGTAGCGGAGAATTTTTCCGACCGACAACACGCAAGCAGTTTACGCAAGAAGGTCCCACTGGCTCTCGTGTAATCGTCGTTATTACGTAAGACTCTTTTATTGTAACTTCGTGTTGCAAAGCAGATGCGCGGCTTTCGCACGCGCGCAACGCGTCTTCGGAATAGGCCTTTACGTTCGTCGAGATTACAGCATGAACTTTTCCTTTTTTTTTTTTTTTTTTAAAGACTGAATCGCACAGTAACTGCGTGTTTCTATTTTATTCGCCGGGATATCGCTCGGCAGATTTCACGAGATGATCCGAGACGTTTAATTTGTGTCTGAGATGCAATGGCGGATAGTCAATTCGTTCGGTATCTCGAACACAATGGTATGACGATCTGAGATGCGTTCCGAATGTAGAAGAAATTAAACGGATCACGATACCTCGTTTCCTCGAGAATCGCTTTTTTAAAGGAACGACGGGCCATGGGTAGAATGTTTGGAGAGGTTGTAATAGGATAGTAGACACACTTTGTGGAACTTGAGTCCGTTTAAAATACGATTATTGTATTATGTAAAGATATTGGAATTTTCATCTTTCATAGAACCACCTTTTAGGAATAAATTTCATGTACGTTGTAATTACTCGTTTCAAATTGATCGTGTAATAATATTTTTCGTTTCACTCGCGAGTTATCGCAGTCATTTCGGTTGAAAAGTTTAAACACATTTGCCACTTACTCTAACGTGAAATATCACATGGCGAAGCGTGTGTAGCAGGATCGCTTCTAAACGCCAAGAGGTGCAAGGGAAAATTCTTCGTTATCGATAATCCGTTTTCGTCGCGATTCCAATTCATTAAAATGTATCGCTACGATGGTGGGGCTCAGTTGGCTCGCAAACGCAAACACACGTGGTCTATTTCGGTAATTGTCAATATTTAAAAGGTCAGATCTCTGCGGTTCGTTGCGCAATATCGAAAATAATAAGCCACGCCTGGAACTCGCGTTCCTGCTCCCCATGGGCAGACGAAGAGGAACCTGTGGTCCAGCGTCGAGCTTCTTGAATGACGAAACTCGATTAAACTTGCCGGCCACGAAATAACATTCCCCGAAATGGAATTTATGGCAAAGACGAAAAACAGATAGGTGGAACCAGAGAGACCGAGAGTGTCCCGAGACTGAAGTATTACGATCGAAAACGATGGGGATCGTCGGCCGAAGCAATCGAAGTCTGCCAATCACGGTTTCAATTTGGACTGCAGATTTTTTTGCAGCCATTCTACTTCTTGTATCGGTTTCTCCGCTGGCAAGGGCCGGTCGGCAGATCGGGTTCTACTTTCTAAATCTAACGCGGCTAGACAACTCGTCCTGCAACTTTCTGACAAAACGTTGAAACGGTACAGAGACGTTAATCGCCCTGTTTATTATCCTTTCAAGTATAAACAAGACGGATAACAATTATTTCCTAAATGCGAGTTGCACGGATTAACTTGCTGCAAACAGACAGGTTCTTTTAATATGTTTTATACGTTTTATCGTAGACTTCAACTTGAGTCAAGAATGTAATAATACACGAGAGACAGTACGTTCTAGGAAATTGACGAAGAAGAGTAAAATAGGCTTAGTTTATTAGTAGATTAAAGGATATGGATATTGAGAATTATATTATAAAAGAAACAACATGTAATTTTGTTTGAAAAATGTTATTAGTTTATAAGTTTGATTTTACGTATATCATGTAGAGTAATTTATTGAACTATGCTAGATTCTTTAATATTTTAATAGATATACATTTCAATTTGTATAAAAAGTACTTTGAAAATTGCATAAAACGCGATAAACAAGTTTGGTTCGACAGGTTAAAGAATTTATGTATTTAGAAATATCTTGCGAAGAAGTAACGTACGATATTGTTACAAAAATGTCATTAGTTTATAAATGTTTGGAATTTTCTTTTACATCTATTGCATTAGCCTTTTTGAACATTTGTTACTAATATGTTCCCATGTTCAGTATTAATGTAATGGAACATATTAGGATGACCTGTTTCCATTAGGTTGTTCTATATGGTGCGCATTAGCAACGCTGCGAGCAATGTGATTTTCCATGAAATCATAACGCGCTTACTTCGCTTTTGTTAATAATCCTAGTCAACTTCAACACCAAATACATTTATCTTCAAGTTCATCTAATGCAGGCCTCATTATGCTTTGTATTCGTCAAACCATAATATGTGTCTGACTATAATCAGGACCATTTCACTTTACTCGTGGGCAGCGATTTCAACGCGTTCGTGTGATTCATCGAATCGATACGCTTTAAACGATTCTTTGACTATAACATTTATGTTACGGATGTTCGTGCAATAGTAGAAAATTTAGAAACGCAAAAATGTATAAAATGTCTATAGTATTGTGTGAAAATATAGGGAATATCCATAGTTAAATACTTACTGTAATATTTACTGGATGACATAAATTCCTGTTTAGGTTCTGTTTCTTTAGTTCCGTTCACAAAGACATTGGACTGTATAAAGATCCGCAAAACTAGAAAAGTATAATACGTATATTATTTGCTTTATTTATTACACGATTTGTTTATTTATTCGTTTAAAGACGTATGTGTCTGTCTATACGCTTGTTTATTTACTTATTTATCTTGTTCTTCGGTCGAAATCACAAGTATAGACAGTTGTTCGTAATCAACCAAGCATAACAAAAGAAGGAGCGCCCTCGTGTCTCGATGGCACGCTTTACCAATCGATTCTGACTATGAGAAAGAATTAAGATCGAAGTAGGTGGACAAGATTCAAGTAACACCAGCGAACAATCGAGATTTACAATTGCGTTTGAACTTACGGAGAGGAGTCGTTGCACGTAGAAGAATAATCCTCTTTCCTTGACCGTTCTTCTTTCCGGTAATTGGATTTGCTCGCTCGTACGTTTCAGCGCATAAGGAATCGCGTTAAGTCGACTTTGTTGGGAAGCTAGTATCAAAGGTATCCCCGCGAGCAGTGTGGTCGATGCTCGGCGCACCTCGAGCGCGATCGATTCTCGGCATAGCTCGAGTGCGATCAATTCGCAAAGTCACCGTATACGATCGCTTGGGAAACGATAAAAGCACAAAGTCGCTCACTATACTAATATTTTCGTGGAAAATGGGTCGATACTGGCGCGTGAAATTTTTATATATGTGTCAGTCGATAAAAATACAGATATTTATTGTATTTATAATACGTTTTATAAAATTGAAAAAAATTTAGATTGTAAATTGTATGATCGGTTGTGATTGAGAAATAATCGAATAATATTACCGACCGTCGAAAGCTTTTATAAGTTGTTAAATATTTAAATAGTTCTAAATAATGGTTATAATTGGGTTTCTTAATTGATTATTATTAGCGAGGTTAAATTCTCGAATAGCTTTTTATCGATCGTGAATCTATTTCACTGGTGGTTATTTTATTCTTGCCAATCTCGAGTTGACCATCATAACTACGGAATACGAATTAAAGACGAGATGGAACTGCAAGACTCGTAACAAAAGTCTGGAATACATTCTTCAATTTGTTTCAGACGACAGAGGTCGATATTACTACGAACCCTTCGATTATCTGCGGCGAAATTTGATTCCGCGAAATTAAGGCATTAACGTACTTTACGAGTAAGCGCCGTAAAGGTTTACGACTCTTTTCCTCTACGCGACGAAACAATACCTTCTATTAAATCCTCCGATAGTTAGGAAAAATGTCTACAACACAAAAGGTTTTTTTACCGTGCAACAAAATACCTCGTTACTTAGTCATCGGATATCGAGTATATCGTTTCCCCCCGGGAAGCGTGAAAAATTCTCCCAGCGAGAAAGTATTTTCTCTCGTTGAACAAAGAGGTCACGACGATTTGTTGCGGAACAATGAGGATCTCCCGGTGTCGTCAGGGCGGCACTGCAGGCTTCGTTTAACCGACAGAAGAAAGAAGGTTAAACGCTTTGCACGGCAATTATCGATACTGGCGTTTATATCCGTGGATAAATTCCGGAACTCTCTCTAAAACGAATCCAACAAATTTCCTAATTATCATTCAAATAAAATATACAATCGGAGACAAAAAAGGTAACGGAGATGGGTATCAATAAAGTTTCGTTAATTACGGTTTCTTTACACAAAAATGTAAATATTACTTACAATTATGTACTTAGAGCATAATCTATCTAGTATAATGACGTATAATAAATAAAAGTTAACGTTTTTACGACGGGTATCATGTATGCACGGCTTTGGTTGTCAGCGATTAAAATAGTATACGAGTCGCATAAAATTATTGCACATTAAAACAGGTGTTTGCAGAACATCGAAGAAAGACAGAGGAGTGCCAAAATATTAAGAAAGTATAAATTTGAAGGAAAACGCGACACAATTTTGTAGGTGTCCCCAAATCATGAGACGTACAGCCCAAAGCGCCTCGTCGTGAAAGTGTTATATACTTATAACACTTGTACTAATTTCATTAAACTTCGTTGATACCATTTCTACTACCTGTCCATTTATTTTTGTTCCCGACTGTACCTACCGTTCGCAAATTATGCCGTAAAACGATTTTTCGTGTTACTTCTGATTCGTAAGTTTCTGATCATTCGTGTATTGTTTTCCGTGGACGATTGGACCGACACGCGCGCCTCCTCGTACTGAAACTACAAATTAGGATTTATAACCCTATAATATTCGATTGCTAACCTGGCAAAGCTGCTCGTAAATTTCGCCGGTATACAAAATTGGACAACATTGGCCAGTGATTTATTAGTCAGTCGGTAACTACTTCATTACGTGCTGGAGAGGTCAACGCCGAAAATTCCGAAACTTGATTACTTGCTCGTCGCTTTAATGCTGCGGATTTAATCAGTGACCTTTTTTGTCGTGTGTGTAGTGTGTGGTTCGTGGAACGTTCTTATTCACCAACGGAGCTAGGTAAATACGAAGTATTTTAAATTCATTGGTTTAATAAAATGAATAATTAGATGAATAATAAAATGAATAATAAAGAAAAGAACAAGATGGGATCGATATTATAAATCCAGAGTCGTTAATTGAATATCGAATGGGAATTCAAAACTGTATTTGTAAAATGGCGCGAGTTTGAACCATCCCGTCCCATTAAACGGATTTTGTCATAAATCTTTCTTTCGCTTAAAATTCAAACCGGTAGGATGATACGAAAACGATCAATATCTATTTGAAATTTAGTTCATGAGCGGAAAAATAAATAAATGTACGCGCATATCGTATAACATAGCAGTTACGGTATTTGGTTATCCCTATTTTAAATTTACTATTTGTCACAGAAGAGAAAATTTTAAAACATTTTAAAATGCATGAGAATTTTACAACTTCCAGCGTGTTTGATCCATAGCGCGGATCATATTTCAGTATGATGGATAGAAAGGATGCGTATAAAAATAGATCGCGGATTTTCACTGGTTCGGAATACTATTGCTCAGGGACATACTCATGGGTATTGTTAGTCGATCAATTTCCGCGATTGTGTTACCTGGGAATTCAGCAAGCTAGGCATTATAATCGTGAAACTAGATGATTCTTATTCGCATAATTCCTTGATATCGTCACGAACGATCGTGACTTGCAGCAGCCGAATAGGCGACGAGCATGTATACAAGGTTCGCAGCGACGATCGATATATTCAGGCAGTTACGGTAGGTTAGTTGTTTCCTTGCTGTAATAATGTACGAGAGCATACACGATTAGATGTGTGTTTGATGCCCTAAATTTCCTAACAACTGCATTAAAATTTTCAAACGAGTATTGTCGCTGGGTTTTTACGGCACGTAAACCGTATCTAACCTCGAATGCCGTCAATATTTTACAATCTTGAATTCCCTTATAAAGAAAGAATTTTAAAGATATACGACGCTCGTGAAACAAATATTTCACCGGTTACATAACGGACGAGATACGTAGAATATTTTTTCTTTTTAAATGAAACCTCGCGCAAGTACTACGTATGTGTTGTTTCATTTACATACAAAGTTTCTAACGTAATACGTGTAATAAAAGTTATGCTATATTACAAGAATCTGCAATCTTCTTATTCTTAAGATCGTACTCTACTACGATAGCAGTACAATTTACAGTATACTTAATACACGTAGTTATCTAAAGATTAACTTAAATACATCTCGATCGCCTGGCCTAAATCTGAGATATTACAAATATCTAACATAACTGCCTTATCTCAATTGAAAATATATAATCAAATTTCCAAAATCATTAATTCCTGATTTGATGAGAAAACGCGAAACTGTAACGTAGACGTTAGCGCGTCTATGTAAAGTATCGCGCTATTTACGTTCCATTGCAAGGCTGATATATATTGATCGCAGATAATTGATACGAAAACAGTAGCCACAATCGCAGGAAGTAATTTAACAGTTACGCCGTGGAGGAAAAGTGGAAACAAAACGTGTTACAGAATGTCGGCGAGCACGCGTCGCGTCGGGCGCACAGGTAGAAATACGCGTACAGTTTCCTCCGGGCGATCGATAAATTCAGTCATACGCGTTGTACGGTGCGTCAGTTCTGTTCCTCGGCACGGTAATATCGTATGTGTGTATACCTAACGCATTGAATTTCGTACAGCTCGGGGAATGATTGTATAACGATGAACAATAGGACTTGGGACTCTAGCGGGAGGGCATTATGGCAGAGCGGATGTTGTATAACGGTTAGCCAGCGAAGAGGAACGAGACGGGAGCAGCAAACCGTAAACGCCACGAGCGTTCATCCTCTCCGTCTTTTTTCTTCTATCGCGTTTCTTTTTACCTATTCCTCTTCTTCTCCTTCTGTCTCTTTCCTTCTACCCCTTCCTTAATTTCCTCTTTGTTTCTCGCGACACTCTCTTTCTCATTCTGTATTTCTATCCGATATCATCTTTTTGCTTTTGTCCGATGCTCTCCTTTTGCACCATAACCTTTATTCTCTCTTTATTCTCTCTTATCGCTTCTTCGATCTTTCTTTCCGGTTTCCTCTGCTCCTTTCCGTTCCTGTATCTCTTTTGTTTCTCTTTGTCCTCCTTTGATTTATCTCTTTCTGTCGTCTCACTCGCCCCCCTTCTTCCTTTCCCTACTTCGGCCAGACATTCTCTAGCTCCCGGTCTTGCCCGTGCACAGGTGTACGTGTGCGCGCGCACGCGTGCGACCGAGAGGGAACATCGTGGTATAACGCGAAGGGGAGAAAGATAGGGAACGAGCGAGAGAGAACGCTGCGCGCCACGAGACTCGAAATAATATCAATGTTACGAGTCGAGGACAGAACTTGTTCTCGCACCTGCCAGGCGCGTTTCCGCGTGTTCGACAGAATCTTCTACGTATGTACACCGTATACCGTACACCCTGCAGCTATTAACTCGTATTCGGTAGCGTATCGAAGGCACCCCATTTACGGGGATTTTGTTGGTCGCGTTATTCGACCGGTGTTTAGCATCGCGTTAGTTAATTAGTCCTCGTTTCTGTTTCCCTAGCTTGTTTTCAATATTTTTCATAATAGCATGTGCAAGGCAACGAGCATATATTGGTGCACGAAATGGGAACGAGTTTTATTAGTTACTAGAAGGGAAGAAAAAAATATTATACCACCGGTGCACACTGACATCGTTGTGTTCCATAATAACGACACCCACCAGGCTGGAAGAGGTGGCGCTTGCAACGATTGATCGCCGCCTCAGACTTTTTCTATTAATAAACGCCGATATAAAAAGAAGAAGCAATTCGTCGTTAATTCCCCATGGCATGGTAAACGGTGTGTACGACCGTAATGCTCGCGATTGACGATGAAAATCACCCTTAGCCTTTCTCTCTTTATCTTGACAAACTGCTTGTCTCGCTTTTTTATTTTCGTTCTTATTTACACGAGATGAGGAAGCAGCGTGTTTATTCCACCTAGCCGCCATCGTTATAAAACTACCGCGCGATCGCGATCGGTACATAACGTCTATGGGTTTTCGTTGAATATACAGATTTTTGTTATCGAAGAGACTCGTTATACAGGAATGTTGGCAATCATAGTATCTCTAAACTTTACTTTCGTTTGCTCTCCACCAATTCTTCAAACAGACCAGATAATGAGGTACGGTCGGATCGATAAAATTGAATCGGATCAAGGTGTTATTAGAGAAGAATTAGTTTCACGAGAGAAATGTTTTCTACGCGAATCGAATTTTTTTACTAGAAATTACTGGAATAGGGTCAAACATACATACATATTTATAGAAAAATATTTTTCTCACGAAATCTAGAACTCGGTTCGTTGGCCATTAGAATTTCAAAATACGCGTAGCACGACGCGTTCTATATAATTCTACAAACTCCCACGCGAAAACAGCGTGAAATGACTTCTCACCTGTTCTCTAATCTAGAGTTCTTAGGCTATCGTTCTACGAATTCATGGGGGCAGAAATAGATATTTTTCGCGTGACGAACAGCCGTTCGCGCGCCGCCCTTTGTCCCGATGTTTTCATGCAATTAAACGCGCGTGTTACGCGGATCCACTTTAATTAACTTCGAAAATAATTGTACGCGCGCGCCCTCGTTGTTCAATATTTAGTATCGCGAAATAGGACGCTAATTAGCGAACGTATGGTAAATGTATTATTCATCGCTTTAATTAAACATCGGCTGCGCTCATCCAGACCGAATGCTACGGCTAACTGTGCGTGAGGAAAGAAAAAGCGAAGGAAACGTAATCGCGCTGTTTAATAAACTCCTCGGTTTCTTTAACGCGTAGACTTCATCTCGTCTTCGTGTTAAATAAGGTAGCTTCGGTAACCGTTCTTCGCTTTCGTTGTTTCAAAGGAATTACGTTGGAAATACCGCCAAGGTGGCAAGTTTGTTAACGCGTTTAATAAAAATTTTAAAAACTAAAAAGCTTAAAAAGATTAAAAAGTTTAAGAGCATCTTCGGTTTAAAGTCATCGGTTATAATTTAGTAAATCTTTTTACTTTTTATTTTTTTTATTCTTCTTTTGTGTCGGTATCTACGTCTCGATATTTTTCTGGTAAAACACAATTATCAGTATAAACGATAATTCGCGTACACACGTGTTTACTCGTTTGTTGGTAAAAATGTAAATTGCTCTAACCCTTTCTCCAAATTATCTTCTTACAAATGGTGTTCGGTCTATCGCTTAGTTAATAACAGCTAGTATTAATTTTGTACAGAGTGAATCTTAATTAATCGAGGGAAGGGGAACAAAATCACCCACGCTGTTGTTTTAAAGTGTTACATCTAAGAACTAATTGGTTCTGGTAGTCGTTTACCCAGTGTTTGGCGTACTTTATCTTCCTTCAGTTCGTTGTTGAACTTTGCAGACGGCGCAGGAATGTTAAATAATTAACACACAAAAAATTTGTTTCTTATTAACGAGGTTTTGTATCGTGCTCGTAGTTTCAGGATGACACAATGAATTCGTTTAACGCGCCTATACGCGTTAATTGAATTATGTAATGCGATATATTTTTTATCGATTCGTCAATGTTAAATTGGTTTAGCAATCGCTTCCACTTTCGATATCGTAAAATATACTTTTACAAATACATCGATCGTATTATTATTTGAAGAGGTATCTTTCATTTTTTAATTATTTTGAAAATACCAACAAAATGAATAAAAATAGCTGTAGTGTTGAGAAATTTCAAAGTAAATAACGCTCTGTCGGAGGAAAAGCACGCGTCGCGTTATTTTACGTTATTCCGATGGTTATCGTTACTAAATTTTAGAAAGATACCGACGTCTTACAGGACTTCCGGTTTCGTTTTAGCACACGGTGTAACGATTCGTCGCCGCACATGCCTCGATGTCGTTCGTATATCGTTACAAATGCTTCCAAACACCCCCGGAAAAATAAATTTGGACAAATTAAATTTTACAGGCAAGTTAACCGAGTTGGCACAGAATTGGTTCTCCATGCTCGAGTAGAGAAAACTTTCGTGTAATAGTTGACGTTATTTCATTCGATGACATCACGTCTTTCTAGATTCCGGAGGTTGTTTGTTCGAGATAAAAATTTTTCACGTTCCACTCGCGTTAAACCTCGTGATACACGTATCTCTCTAGAATTTCCATATCATCGAAATTTTGTAAATACGTAATGTTACCTGTAAATGCAACATGATTTTTTAAGCTTTTTGATATTTATTTGTGCATTTCTCGCAAGATCATTTCCATCTTGGAAATATTTTCTATGTCGCAAAGTAATTCGTCCGTGAAGAGTAAATTCATATGAAATTCGTTCGTTCTTTCGCCGATAAAGAAGAATGTAACAAAGAGATGTACATCGATCGTCGTACAAAGTGACAAATATTACGTCGAAAAATTGAAGCAACTGTCTCTTAATAGAAATTTTATTAGTAATTAACACGGGAATAATCTATCAAGTGACGCTGACAGAGAGCTTGAACCATGGTGAGAGAAGTGACGACACGTCTGTGGCACGTCTGGCAAAAGTTATGAAGAGCGCGGGATTCTTGGCACTCCTGGCTTTCGTTTCGAGCTCGTATAACTCTGAAATATATATGCACGTTTGATCACTCGACTTTTGGTTTTCATATATTCTATTTTAAATTGGACAGTTTAGTCACTAATCGACCGCAATTATTTCACGTCCGAATAAACATCGCGCGATAATTTAACTACATAGCAACGACTGTTTACGATCTATATCGCGAATGTTTCCTTTGTCTTCGGAAATCGTTATCCACGTTGTAAAATATCGAACGCGAATTTATTCACAGCGCAACGATTTTCACAGATATTCGTTTGAAAATTTGACAAATCATTCGTAAGCTACTACTCGATGAACTATATCGAAATACGAATTTCGTTCCACCGGTAGAGCATTTTATTCGTTCGAATTGCAAATTACTTCTTGCAACTCTTATTTGTTCTCTGCCGTACAAATCTTTTTATATTCTTGAGAAAATTATTTTACATTATAATCTTTTTATTTAGTTCAACGTACAATCTACAGCGTATTACGCGTAGACCATTATAGCAGACAATCGGTGCAAAAATATGTAAAATGAATTTGTTTCCGTCTTTGAATAGCTTGACACATTTTGTGTCTTCATTCGATGCAAAAACACGCTACAGTATTTACGTATAGATTTATTTAAAAAAAACGAGCATATATTTACCATTTTTATAGAAAACGTAACGAATGTATCAAGATATGGAAGATCGTTAATTAGCTACAAATTAGATCGAGCGATGTACCGAAGAATAACCGATTAATTACTCAAAGTTGACGATACATTTACAAGTTAACGACGCATATGAAAAATCTATAGGCTGAAAAAAATTAAGTTGAGAACCACTTGCTGCCTATCTTCTCGCAACACGTGTCTGCATATGGGTAGAGCGGTGGCTTATCATTGGTATCGTAGATGTACTTTGCAACCATAACCGTAGTAGACACATACGTAGATGGTCTCATAATCGTTATGTTTTCGTGTTCTTCGAGCCGTGTCAATAAGAGGATCCGTTGTTTCGACGCGGGTATTTCCGCTTTCCGTTGAATAAGGCTTGCGAGAACGATTTCACCGGCGATCGTGTACAATTGCGTCGTAGTTTCTTTTTAACAAGCGAAACTTTCGATCTCGAGCGGATTTCCACGGTGAACTTTATAGGTTGTTTAGCACGTGGTTTCTAATTTCAGGTTTATAGATTCTTGGGACGTATTTATAGTTTTGGGAAAATAGCAACGCGTGACTTCACGCGTCTGGTTATTTGCGACCTGTGTTTGTATCGTTTCGAAAGTTTTCTATTCGAACGCAACAAGACGTTACGTCGGGTTCTATTAAGAAAACAAACAGCGGCCAAACTATATTTTATCGATGTTAAAGAGAAAAAAGAACACGGAATTTATTCAAATATCGCGGTTGATTTGCTCGAAAAGAAAAAAGCCGATGGAAAAATATAACGGACGTGTAAAATTTTTGTTTTTGGAGTTTCGACTCGTTTCGACGAAAATAAAAGAGTAAATAAACCAGGAAGAGACCCGTATCGATATCGCAAAGAGATGGAAGTTACACGTCTCTTCGAATATCGCGATACAATCGCATCTCTTTCATAGACAGAACGTACGAAAAAGGCGAAACAAGACGAAAAAGCGTATGTAAACGACGTCAAATAGAGATTGCAAAGAGATAAAGGTTATGTATCTCTTCGAATAACAAGCGACACGTTTGATTCCATCGTGAAAAAAGAAAAGAAAAAGAGAAGGCAAAAGAAAAAAAAAAGGAATAAAAAGAAGGGGAAAAAAGTGTGATGTCGTGTCGATGTAGCAAGGAAGCGAAGGGTATCGATTGGGAACCTACGGGGGGGACGGTGCATCCGCACCTGCAACATATGCGCACGCAGCGATATCTTAAAATGCAGGCCGTCCACTTAACTTGAAGAGTCCTGTTGGGTCCTTTTCTCTTTCATACGGGTATCGAGTTACGCAGCTCGGGTCAATGTTTTCAGTTGCTCGATACGCTATGCAAATATCGTTTGCATTTTCATGCAGATTTTTTTCACCCTTACCACCTAACGAAGATGTTACACGTAAGCGGAAACGCGTTGGCCCAGCCGCGATATTTATTCACCCCGGTTAATCGACTGCCTCTGTTACCCGGATTTTAGTACAACGCGTTCATTAAAGCCGAGAGGATTGTACGTCTTCGTTTCGTTTCGCGGACACACGCTATGCGAGAAGGAGCGCGTTGGAATCGAAGAAACTCGATCTAATTGGAAGTTTTATATATATATATATTTTTTTACGACAATTCGTCGTCGGATGTTTCGAGAAAAGAAAAACGAATTGGAGAAGCTGAAAGTCTTATATATCCGTTAATGCTGTGCGAGTATCTTGGTTGGAGACCGATCGACGATAATTAGATTATTCGTTTATTTATCGCAACTCTTTAGATGGAAAAGTCTAAATTATCGGGAGAGAAAGGTTTTGCGTCAGATTTCGAGTTAGTTAGAAAATCTGAAGGTTTCTAAAATTTCAAGAGAGCTTTTGTATACAGCGAACCTTAAGTTACAGCGGAATTATATTCTTAAAATTCCCAGGGTAATTTAATGCCACAGTTTGTAGAACCGCGCACAATAGTACCTTTCTTCTAAAACATCAGTGTCGACTTTCTTGCAGTTGGAAACTCCGAAACTTCACCAATTTAAACATCAAGTACATATATACCTACGTTTGCCACGGTATATCGTCGTGGTATCTCTTTGTCCGAGAAATTAAATGTATTTCCAGAATTCTATTCTACGAAGATGGTAAAAAAAAAATCTGCTATGCTTTAATCGAAGATGACCGGTGTTTGTACACCTGTAGAAATGCCTGCAGATGGCGTGGGCACCGTGATTACCTGAAATTAGACATCCGAGAATCCGCGGTTACACGATAATTGTAACTTTTCTTTCGTTGCTACTCGGTATTGGAATGTGCACCGAGGCCTTGGATGACCGTTAAAGGCTTCCGCGATAGGTCAGTTTTTAACTACAGGCCATTGGACTCGAAGGGAAATTTGCATTTTTATTTCATTGCTACAATTCAGTGGAGAATTCCAGTAGCTACAGAATTTCAGTATCTTTGTAATTAACGATAGAAAGCAAACATAATATATTTTCCGAAGTTACTCGGAAATCGAGTTGATCGACTCTGTTTTTTTTAAATTTCATAATTTATTATCCAAGCATAACGTACGTGCAATTAATTGGTTGATTAAAATTTCAAGAAATAACGCTGTTGCAAATATGTTCGCGAAGAGAACGATATTAATAATTGCGAATTTCAACACTAGAACCATCAAAGTCAATAAGAAGGTTGGCTTTCAAATCTCCTTCCTTTCAGTAATTATACTAAGAACACGTAGGCGCCATCGACCTAAATTATATCGATTTCTATCGAAATTGATATATGATTACACCCTGTGTATATATACCGTGCATTATATACGAATACAAAATACTAATTCGTATTCGTCGTATAATTTTCATCGTAATTATCTATACGCAGCATATTTAGATGTACACTCTAGTGTGAAAGTAAATTTAAAAAGAAGCTATTTGTAATATCATTGTTTTTCTCTATTTTCCAATGGACTTGTTCGATATAGCTTTCGATCAGATTATGATTTTTAATAAATAAGATTATCAAGTAACATCTGAGATTATACGTTTGTAACGGTGTTGGCAAAACTGGTACAAAATGGTAGGTAGTACAAACGTGTATAGTTAAGGGTTAGGAAACGAAACGGTAAGAACAGAAAGCAGCAAAGATTTTCACAGCGATCGGCCGATGCGTATCAACGACGACATCGTTCGGGACGACTTATTCAGCTTCGTTCGCGTTTCTACTTTTACTGAAACGAGTCACGTCTCCGCAGAAATGCATTTCCTAATTACAGCATAGGGAATGTAACCGAGGATATGATTAAACGTACGTGCCACGTCGAGACTTCGATTTACGCCGATTTTTTCCATCGGTCTTTCTTCGTTTAAATCGGTGAACCATACGCTCCGTGTTCCGCTTGTTTCTTCAACGCGTTCTGCCGATTTATAGCGCTTAATAACACCGCTGTCGATTCGGTTCTGATACTCTAATCTTGATTTAGGACGAACATTTCGCGTCGATATTTTTCCCCCTTTGAGATATGACGGATGTTATGGCGTCTTTTCGCGTATGTCGCGGTGCTTAGTTTTGGTTTATGACATTTTAATTTTGATTTAGTACGAACAACGATTCGCGTCGATTTCTCTTTTCCGAGAATTTATACGTATCGCGACTATGTCTTTCGATGTTGCGGTAATCGAGATTTACGCGGTTTTAGTCCTCGTTTCTATAAAATACGAAACGATTAGGGTCGACCTTTCCTCTCTGAGAATTAATAAACGCGATGTCTTTTTCGGAACGATATTACGGCATTTGGTCGCGTTTTATAAAGTTTTTACCTTTGGTTTGGAAGGAGGAACGATTCATGTCGATACTTGCTTTCTGAGAATTTACAGATTGCTGTTTCTTCGTGAACGCCACGTTGCAATAATCGACTCTACTTTAGAACGTTTCGATTCTTTATTTAAGGCAAAGACCAGTTCGAGTCGAGTGTTTCCTCTTTGAGAATTTGTTAATTCATCTTGTAAACCGTGTAAAAAATTGCGAGAAATTGCAAGAAAAAGTTGGGAAATCCATTTGTATTCCGTAATACTTTCGTAATAATTCTAATCCTTTAGGAGGTTCGAATCTCGTAGCTGATAAAATCCGACTGGTAGAAGATAGGAATAAAGAAAAGAATTACGAAAGGAAATCTTATTTCAGCCTGGGAACCAATAAGGCACTCAACAATGTGAATTCCACCGAGGAAACTTTCGTAATTCCACCTCCATTAGCGTAATCTTCGATCGGCAACGATCTGATAAACGCGACGCTATTTTCTGCGATTGCTTGACGAAATTAGCGATGTGATAAGATTTTCGCGACGTGCCATTAACGCGTAAGATGTTTCGCGAACATGCTTCTGTTCTCAGAAATCACGTTTCCTCGCCGTATAGGTAATTACAATTTCCACCGAAACGATGAAATGTCTTCTCATCGAAGAAATCCACGAACACTATCACGGGTTAAGAGTTCACCGTAGCGCATCCCTTTTATTTGAGAAAATCGATAGCGATAATGTTAATGAACAGATAAAATCGGAGGTTTTATTATTATTAGACCGCGGATATTCACGCAGACTTCAATTTTCGCGATCGTAACTAAAAAATTGTAATTTCATTCTCTTCACCTGCTAAATATTACAACGAACGCTCTACATTGGATGCTTTGTATACGTATTATACATATATATATATATATATTACAAAGAGTAAGATAGGTTATTGTTTGCAGCGATTACAAATAATAACATCGCGATACCAACTATTATTACAGGACGATACCATAGAAACGAAATTCTCGTACGATGTAATTTCATCCGCGATAACCTCTAAAGGGTTGGAAAAATAAAGAGAACAGCTGTTTAAACGAGACATCATACGCGAAGAGAAAGTTGTTCTTTCGCGCGAGGCTTCTAACGATATTCCGTAGACGTAGAACGTCAATATCCCGAATAAATAGACGAAACAGAGATTCTCGTGGAAGCATAGCGAATCACGGTCGATCGATTTACACGCTGATTCGCAACCCCTAATCAGAGCGCATTAATCAGGTCGATAGCTATTTGTACCGATAGGTTGTGAACGTATTCTTGGCTGGAGACGACCCGATTCACTGTCATCAATGAGATCAATTTTCGAATTTCAGTAAAATGTCGAACTCTTGAAGACATTTACGAGCCCGTTTTACCGATTACAGACGAATGTCGCGAAGAGAAGAAAACATTTTCATATTTGCTTGCCGTTGTTCCGTATGCTTTCAAATTATATCGTTTTCGCTTTTCAATCATCGTATCGTCGTATATCGATGTCCCAATTTGCATTAACTCGATCATCATACACCTGCAAATCGAATTCAATCGAATTCATACGCGCAACCAAATTGATAACTAACCGACAATTGTTCTTATATCGGTCGATAAAATACGTACGTCTATTTTTACACCAATAACGCATTCGTTAAGCTTTTAACAAGCGCGACAATTGGCAATAATAATTCTTATCGATGGTGTATATAAACACTTCAGAAGAATGTCGTCTTTTTTAGTATTCGAATAATTTTTTAAAAGGAGGACCTTCGTTTTCTCTAATTTTCCGTTGGCGCGGAAAATATGGCAAATATTTGAAAAAAATTGTCGAAAATGATCACAGACGTTACGATAGACTCTACGTTTAATACGAATTGCGTTACAGGTAATATTAAGACAGCGTATGACATTTTAGAACAATTTTCGCGAATTCCCCAAAGTATCTGTGCATACTCTGTACACCACCTTTGTAAGATACCTTTGCACGATACAGTTTTGAAGGAACGTTAAAACTTTATTACGTGTTTGTTTTCGAAGTAGTTTAACGTCGAAATGCCGGACTAAATATAATTTCCGTGGAAACGCTTTGATACGATTTTCGTGCTTGCAAGAGAGACGAAAATTCGAAACGTTTGAAAGTTTCGAAGTTATGCAACTGCGAATCGGTGCTCGTTGCCTTTTGCTTTGTCAAACGCAATTATTTGATTACGAGTTTGGACGAGGAAAATCCCTTACCTTGGGACAGCTGGACGTGCGTCGTTGATTGTCCGCAAATATTTTTCTTATACGAAGCCTGAAAAACGAGAAACGGAAGTTGCAACGAGCTAATTACACGTGTATTCTCCATCGATCGATTCGTGCATTTTTCTCAGTTTATTATTAAGCGAACAAACGACACTTTCGAAGAATCGACGACAAAGTTAGAAACTTTGCGTTATTACCTTTAATACATTATTATTTTAAAATAATCAAGCCTTCGCGTGACCAATCTGTGATTTTTCGGAGATTTATAAGGCTTACTCACGTTATGTGCAATGTTACGTTACGAAAGAAGATAAGAACGATAAAAGAATTATTAGAACGTTACGACGTTGAGTTATGTCTACCTGCCCTTTACTTTAAAATAATATTTTACGTGCAATTCTATATCGAGTTTTAGGTAAATCGTAGACGAACATTATATACACGATGCTGCATTTATTTTTACTTTACTACGTTTTTCTCGATCGAAGATTATTCCCTGTTTCACGTCTTTTTAGCTCTTTTTACCCTAGAATTTTTAGCCTAGAACAAACAATCCGCCTAATGTACAAAGAAAACGATAGATACTCTCTTTCGACGTAATTAATATTTCTTCCTTCGATCCATCGTAATAACCAAATTAACTTCGCTGCCAACCTCGACCAATTTCATTCTTCAAGTTCATCGATCTCGTTATTACTCTAATTTCATTATCGACCTTATTCGCGAAAATCCTAATTTCTCGATATTATTCTCTTTATCTTCTATCTCTGTTCTACATTTTCCATGAAAACCACCCTAAACGCTGCGATTCTTTTTCGCGGGAAAAAGCAGGACAAACAAAGGGTAAGCGAAGCAGAGGAAAGAAACGAAACGAGGAATTATTTCGAAGAAATCAGAGGCACAGGATGCACGGTGCCCTATCCGGATGATTAATCGATCGGTGAAGTGTCCTCGATTTTGCGTATCGCTCGACGAAGAATCGCGAGGAGCCCGAGGGGTCGCGGTATGACGTCGAGGGCGCGCAACAAGGGATATCTAAGTAAGCAAATCGCACCAGGAGTCCGTGCAGCGGGATAATTAATCGGACCGGGTCTGGATAAGCTTTTCGTCTCCGGCTCTCATTGTCTCGTTTCGCTTGTCCTCGAGCGGTCGCCGTGTAAATGGGGGCTTTAATTGCTCAAAGGGAATCGTTAGGCCAAATCTGCTTTCCTCAACGCGCTATCCTTGTCTGTGATCGAGAGGTTTTTCAGAGAAGAAAGGAACGAGCAAAAAGAAAGGGGAGATGGGGAAGAAAATAGAAAATAGTGGAAAGAAAGACGATCGAACGTTGTCTCTTTCTTTCGTTTTTTCCTCTTCTTTTTTTCTTTTTTTTTTTTTTTGTTTTGTTTTGTGTAGTTGAAGATCGAAGCCAGTGATTTTTTGTACAATGATCTCTCTTCTTCTATAATTCGTAGCAATTATAGAATTTACGTATGACACCAATTTCGTTGATAATATTAGTCCAATGGTCGGAAAGAGGCTAGTGCTTAAATGAAGTTTCTCGGCTTTTGAAATTTGAAAGGAAGAAAATCTGCCTCTCCTTCGTGTTGCGGTTTCTAATTAATGAAAACTATTTCATCACGTACACCGGCGAAAAGTGGAGGCCCGTGTTTTTAAACGAGGTCACGATGCGAAGAAACTCCGTTCTTTCTATACGTATAATACTTTTTTTCCTTTCTGTTTGAGCGTATACGTTGGATGCGAGTGAGAAACGACTAACATAGAAACGCGGAAGATACAAACGGCATCAACTGCGTGGATAAAAGTTTCGTGGGAAAGCTTGGTACAAGAGAGAGTTGGGTAAACAATATAAAGTACGACCAACTTTGATATTAAATGTAATTAACTGATTTAGTTTCATAGCGTCATAGTTTCCAGAATATGAAATTTTCTAAGTAGCAAGTTTGACTTTCAAAATTTCGAGTTGCGCGAGAGATGTATGTACTGGGTCATTTAGACAGTTCGTAGCACAAACTGTTTCCAACGATAGCGAAGATATAACAGCGATGTACGACGATACCTGTTTAGACGAGTTTTAACTAATTTCAGTTAATATTGGGTGTACGTCGTGCGTGATGCGCGAAAACAGACGCTACATCCGATAATTGTTATTTATTATGTATGCGCGTAATTATTATATCGATATCTATATCTTTGCTCATCGATATCTCTTCGACGAAGAAAGACGCGCAACCTGCGAACTGTGCAAAGTTCGCTCGACAGTGAAGCGCATCGTCGATAATTGCAGAAGACACGTTTCGAATAGACAACAGTCCAGCGTAAAAACCGCCTTGAGAGAAAATTTAAAGGACGATGAATCGAACCAAAAACCGTTACGCTGTTCGAAACATACTAAACTATACGACAAATTTGAGGAAACTGTAAATCTCACCCTTCGGTCGTTAATAGCCAATACGCGTTAAACAATTGAAATGAAAGAAGTATCTACTACCAAGTATTACCAAGGCGAAGAAACCAAAACTTTGGGACAAAAGATGAGAAACGAACTTTATTTGAATTATATAACTACTTTTAACAAAAAGCAAATGAAACATAATCTAATAAGATGTTGGGTAACACTTGGATTCGACGACTGTATACCATACGCGTGGCATTGATTCAATTGATCGAATACAACAGGCGATCGACGTTCGGCGACATATTTTTGTAATTTTTTCCGTTAATTTCCTTCTATTTCGAAAAGATCCACTTGTCAATCTAACGTAATCCCACAAATGTTCGATAAGGCTCGAATCAGAAGGAGATTGACTTGGCCATTTAATTGTATCAACATCGTGTTTTGCAAGAAACGTCTTAATTTAGAGAAACGATTTGGGTCATCATCGCGTTGAGACGACCACTCTGTTGGCATTTTTTCGTTTGTAAATGGCAAACGAAACAAACGTACGAGTTTGTAAAATGATTCGAATCTGTCCACAGTTTCTTTTGTCTGTATTAGCGGACCAGTAGCGTCATACGAAGAACAAACCCATTTCATCGCGTTATTATCACCAAGTTTCACCGTTCGTTTTATATATTTAACATAAAAATTAACGCATCTTTGTGTATGGAGTATTATCTCTTAATGGTTTTAATGGTCAGATTATCACTCTGTACTAGTTGCAACGTTCCATTAAATATACCAAACGATATATACGTATTCAAAGGACTGCTAAAATAACGCGTTCAAGACTACGGTAAAATTTAACCTCCGCTGCATTCGTTGGAACGAAATTTTAGTTAGCGTCTGATCGAATCGGCTTCTGCTGACTGAATATACTTATTTGAACGTGAACTTATCGTTTGAATGAAAGATCATAAGTAGCGGAGAGAATCAGCGAATTCCTATTAAACGAACAGTAGTTACACGAGCTGTTTATTCTCTGACGGATTCAGAAGCAAATGGAATTCTACGATAAATGGAAAAGCCTGTCTTCCATTTACGAACCTGACACTTGCACACGCCATTGTTCCTTCGCATCGCACATTCACTTACTAAAATTAAACTTTGTTTTAAAACGTTCTAATTTTAGAGGGAAATCAGTTGCCGCGTTTATTGGCACGAACATTCGAAAATTAATATAAAGATCTATCATCAATGTAGTACGCGACAATTATATTTCATATTTATATTTTCAAATTCACTCGTGAGATAACAAAATCGTACGCATCGAGTCGTCTTTTTCAAAACAATATTCCGAGCGTAGAGCAATTCTCGCGAAAATATATACGCGATCGGCTTGTCCTTGCTTACGATGAAAGAGGGAAAAATTGCATTGTTCGCGACTGATCGACTGATCAGCCACGGTCGCTGCTAGTCTACGCGGTACACTCCTTTTTAGAATAATTCCTTTGAAACGATTCCTCGCGATACGGTATTATACAAAGTCTATCTTTTTATAAGTATTATACCTTATTCCAAAAGTGATTAGATTTTCATTAAGATTTCATATAACGTATCTGTAATAGAAGATCTCGTTTGTTTTTACTCGATATTGCGGTCGATCAATTTCTCGAATAACGATAATCGGAATATAATATTAGTTATGGCTTTTCGTTGTGATTAACGGAGAAAATGTTCTACTCGTTGCTGGTTTCATTCTATATAATAATCTATATAACAACGTTATGTTTGTGATTCTATATAACAATGTTCAGTCCTTTGGAAGTATGTTTTTTTTCATATAACTTATATGCAGCGGATAATAACGTTTTATATTCAGTGAGTACAAAAGGTGTAAAGGAGATATAAGAGAAAGTCTAATCTACTTAATCTACTTTGATGTATTAAAATGAGATGCTGTCAATGAGAATTGATTACGTATACTTGGAAGTCGAAGCCGAGAGATCGAACACATTACTCTAATGCAACCTAATTTAATAATACATAGTTGACAAACGAGTATGCGTCTTTTTCTTCGTCTGTAGGAATAACGATTGATATCGAAGTATTCAGAATTGGATCATTATTTACGGAGAATTAGCGTACCATTATTCAGTGGTAATATTCATGTTCGTACTACGGTTAATATTTAATCTATCTTTCTGGAAAAGAGAGAACGAAAAGACTTTTATCGCGCAAAGAAGAAAGACATTAAAGCACGGTGCTGTACTTTTTAAAAATTTGATAAAAGATTTTTTCCAAAACATTACTTCCACGCGTAGCAGGCAGAATAAATAATATATGTGGCAAATTCTGATTTAAAATGCGAGGTACATTAATGTTTGAAGACCACTCGGGAAACACGCGAATCCATCTTTATTGATCTTTTTTAGTAGAATGCCACTTGATAGCTAAAAGCGAGTATTTTAATATGACAAAAAAAAAAAATGGAAGTAACCTGTTACGTTCAAGGATATAGCTACCTAAGCTTTTTAAATCCACGAAGCTTTATGAAAATATCAATGGCGTAACCAATGTTTTTAAAACGTTCAAGAGAATGGTAAAAATATACGTTTAATTTAGAAATTAAACGAGGAAAGGAAAGAGATTTACTCTACAAATATAAAAAAATGATGGTAACTTTCCACCCAGTACCTACTATTTTTTTATTTATTTGGGATCCATAAACGAATCCTTCCATTTGAGTTCCGACTTTGGCTCGCTTCCGGCTACATCTCCATTCACCGTATCTCATTTTATCCTGTCTCGTATACTATTTTCACCTATCTTCCCACCTTCGTAATCTCGCCGGATTAGAATTAAAACAAAAAAGAAAAAAAATTATTATTATTAAAAATATCAGGCACAAAAATAAAGGTAAACGTATCTCATGGACCTATCGTATTCTAATATATGTACGATGCGAAATTCTCGACGCTATTTACGAATACTACGGTGTTCCGGACTGTAAAAGAATCGGCGGTGCGCGCTAGTCATTCGCGAAGCGGATCTACCGATTACGCGGGTGTTTTACGATGTCTCACGGCGGCGCGGCGTACCGGTGCAATAAGAGCGTCAAACGCGTTCAGCTGATCGATGCGGGCAACGAGAACGTGCAGAAGGAAGAAAAGAGCCGCGGCATTTCTATGACGACCAGTGCCGGATGTGTGCTTATGCGCATGCCGAATTCGATCGATGCTCACGTTCATTGACTTTGCCAAGATATTCGATGGCTTTCGCGCGTTCGAGTTACGACAAACGAGCCGAAATAAAAGGACGAACTCTGAACTTTCGCCGATATTCGTTTGTACTCGCTATTTCTCTTATTTATTCTATTTTATATTACGTTACTTGCTTGTTTACACGCACGCGTGCACGCACACGCGGATCACGCTGTACAAATAATTGGCCCATTAGCTACAAAGTTCGACCTACATTTCGATTACGTTCGAATATTCTGCTTCCGCGTGACATTTCGTTCGAGCCACGTGTATCGTCGATGACTTTTATTCGTTTTATACGCACAGGAAATATCAGTGTCTCGGGTGGAAAATCGGTGACCTATACACTAAGTTTAACGCGTTAATACTTATACATATTTAAATTTGAAAATATCCAAGTTCGTGTCTCTGAGAAATTTAATCGTACCATTTACATATTTGGTCCTCTGTAACGTCAGAGTACAATATCCGCGATTATATCGCCTCTGTGGTCCAAATTCTCTACTTATATATATAGCATGTGGTTCATTGTGCATATTTAGTTGCGACAGGAGTAACGGTGAGGTGGTTCTATTCCTTTAATTAGATATTTAGACGTATTTATAATTTTTTAATAATTAATTCTTACAATTAGTTTGATATCACCTGTCTTCTTCTTTCTATTGTGGTACATGTTACAATATATGGGTATTTTCGATTAGAAACCGGTAGGACAAAAGTGAGATAAAAGATAGAAAGGATAAAGATCATCTAACATACTATGACTTTCCTTTTGTGAAAAAAGTGATCTATTCTTCTGTATCGCGATATCTTGTTACGGAATTAGCGTTACTGCGTTTCGCGCGATATAAATTTTTATTTAAAGAAATACGTGCTTCAACGTTTAAACGGAAGTTGATACGAGATCGGTTCGTGTCCTTGATCCTCCTCAGATAAAGGAAACGCAGAATTGTCCTGGAAATAAGCAATTTTCAGTGGTATGATAAATGTTTTGCGCATTAGGAAAATGACGGTTCTTTGTTGGACGCGCTTCCTTGTTTGTAAACTCGTTACTCGGTGTCGCGTTTGTTCTCAATGGTTCTTCTTAAAGGATGACTCGACGTACATTTACAAAAGATGAAACGTTTTACGTATTTCGATTTGTCGGCTCGAAAACGAGGAAAATAAATTTCTTTAAAAATTTTACTTCGTTTCATTTTATCATCATTTTTTACCATACGCTTACGACGTAGTATCGCTTCAAAGTACAGATAAAGGATGGAAGTTTAAAGGATAAAGCAGACGTTGAAAGCGAAGGAAAAACTCTAACATAGAGTAGACTATACTCGACAACGTTGAGTTTCTATCGTACGCTATCAAGAAGAGGTCGTCGATTTTGATATAATTTTGTCCCACGAATCTAGAGCGAAAACAAGCCGACCCATATTCGTCCGCTTTTGTCGATACTCGTTATTCGAGAAGATATTTAATATTTAATCCTTTCATTTCCAGAAATACTAAATTACTTAATCGTATCGCGACGGTTGTTGTAGCGGAGGCATATGTTCTTGAACTACTTTCTCACGAATTCAAATCTTTTCGCGTTTTTATATCTTCTCTCCTCTTTCGTTTGTTTTACGCTTTTATGCTTTTTATCTTTTAATATATTCTTTCGTTATTTCTTCTTTCGTTTCCTTTAAATGTATCATTTTCGACGAAACGAACGTTCGAAGAAAGTCGATGCACTGCGAGAATATTTTGCTCTTCTCGCGTTATCTTGAAAACATACTTGGCTAACATTAACAAAAATTGATTTATCGAACATTAATTTTCTCATGTTCCAAGAATATTGAATCGTGTTTTTAAAGATGGGTACGGGTAGCTGACGATGCATCAAAGAACGTATCTCTGTTGCATCTTCTCTGCTCGATACTTCGCGGCCGGCCCGTAAGACTTTAACGAATCCAACTGAATTTTGTAGACTTTTTACGAGATTCTCTACTCGGTGAAGGATGCAAGTGTCGGAAGATCGGCGATAGAGAGTACCACGTGGCGGAATAATTTCTAACGTTGATGTACGGTTTCATCCGTAAAAATGCTATTAAAGTAAAAGTCCGTTTGTTCGTCCCATGAATCCAGAATTAATAGGAGTTTATCGTTTCCGCGATATGAAATGATCATATTTAATATCTTTTCAAATGATAAAATATAGGTCGACTTATTTTTGCCGCAGATTCGTCAGAAAAAATTGTATCATAATCGATGACCCGACTACTGGTCCTCTTCTTGTTAGCCCGTATGGCACATGTAAAGCTGAAATATTGATTTTCTCCTTATGTGTAAGATTTTCTAATTAGTCTAATTTGCGCATGACCACGTGCAATTTGAAAGCGGAGCAAACTGCATTTACATTGCGATCGATATTTTGGTAAATCTGAGAGTCGGAGATGAAATCTCGAAATGATGCTCGACGATCGTTATCCGATAACTGAATTAATTTGGTTTAGTTAGCCTATTTGCAGAGATTACGTTTCAGTTTGTAGCTTCTTTAATCATCGAATTGATAATTAGTCGCGAATAAATTTCATAATCGATTCGGTTTATTCTTTGCGAATGAAGATTGCGCGAAAATACAACGCTCGCTAAAAGCAACAGATCCTCGAGTAATTGAATCATTCAGATTAGAACATTGGATATTCGAGTGACGAGTTAAACTTGTCTTTCGTGATCGATCTCGCATGGTAGTAATGCTGCAAAACTCGTTTTGCGTTTAAGCGAATTCTTCCTATTAAATAAGAAAATGTGAGCACGAGAAGAGTGTGCGGGAAATTAGATGAACCGCGCAACAGATTGAAAATCCTCGAGGAACTCGAGCAAGTATTCAGTACGGAACAAAGTAGAGAAAGCTTCCTGAAATGTATCAAATCGGCAGACATATGGGACGAGGTCTAGACGTAAGCGGAATCTTCGCTAAAGGCTAAAACAAAAGACCGCATTGTCGATGCGACGTTAAATGGAAGAAGACAAGAGAAGAGAAGAGAAAGAAAACATTTAAAAGTGTACAGTGGCTACAAAGAGAATTTCTACACGTTCTTCTCTTCCAATGAATCATTTTTCCATCAAGTTCTTATTCCCATAGTATCAAATTCTCGCAGGGGTACGAAAATACGCGCGATATTGGATATTAAACGATATTGCCTTTTAACGACTACTAACGACTACTGGATTTTAATTATCTACCGTAGTATCGCGAGGAAAAAACCTGATTAGAAACTAACCAAAACAATGTCGCCTGTCTTTCGGTCGTTAGTTTACATAGAAAAAAGGGCCTATGTGACTAAAGTCACCTAGTTCTTTCGGAGCGTTAACAGGACGGTTTGAATCTAAAAAAAGTTGTTGTTGGTCGAGAAGCGTTGGACGGTTGATCGTGAAGGAGAGCGTGTCGAGAGTTCAGAGAGCGAATCGAGGAGTCGAAGAGTAGAGTGCTTAGCGTTGTCGAGTTGCGAAAGGCGTTAGCGTTGTTGAGAGAGTAGAGTTGTTAGCGTCGTGGAGTTGCGTGAGTTACTAGCGTAGCTGAGAGAGTGGGTTGTTAGCGTTGTCCAGTTGCGTGAGTGGTCAAGTTAGAGTAAGATTGTTACAATTAGTTCCATATTAAACAACCATCGTTTTCTGTCTCATTGATATCTGTATAACTAATTTATCGTAAATAAATTACAAATAATAAATAGTATCGAAAGGAATTTTTAATACCTAATATTTCCGCGATACTACGCTACTATGCTCTAAATGTAATAATAAATAAAACGGCGTGCAAATACTTTCTGCAGCGACTGTATGTCGGTAAAAATACGGAACCGAATAAAGATCCACGGCCTACTCGTGGATAATCACATTACCGCAACTAGTTGATTACCGTCGATCCATTAATATTGTTAACAGCTAAATTACTATGCACGAAGATCCAGGAAGAAACTATAGAGCAAAGACCTCGATCGGTCCGACTCTACGTTTCACAAAAATCGATTCGCGAATCGCATACTGATCGAGGTGTACGAACACGTCGTATATTAACCAACGTGGATATCCCGAGATTCGAAGATGCGTTATTATTCGATGCGAGCAACCGACTCGTAATTGCGAACGGAGCAATAATTAATCAGTCGCTGGTCCGTCGAGCACGACGTCTCTCGGAGGGATGGCCGACGCGTCAGTTCGCGATGCCTTATCCCAGTTTCTGATTTCGACGACACCGGAAATAGTTTCGATGGGTTTCGTGCTCGTGCCGATACGCCTTCGGCCCGCTCGAACGTTTCACGACCGGTCTGCCAATCACGTTCGCCATTTCTAATAGCTGATCGTAATTTCGAAATGGTTTTTGCGAAACGTCGCTCTTTATGTATACTCTTTATTATTATTCGGAAGCAGACAAGATTTTGCTCGTGCTATAATTAAATATAAAATATAGGGAGACATTTGCTTGTGTAAAAACGCGAAGATCTATTTTAGATTACGTACGTTCCGAATGTTTGGAATATTTAGAGCATAGAGAATAATTTAACGTTTTCGTAAGTGGCGAATATTTAGACTCAATGATTTAAATGTTTTCTAAATTTTTCGTAGAGTTCAGAACTGGAACATCGGAATCGAAATAGCAGTCTCCGAAAGACTAATGACAGAATAGTTTGTCGAGGCGTTGCTTATTTTCAAAAGTTTTCTCGAGTCTCGAATTCGACGGTCTATTTTAACACGCGTTACAAATTGTCTTACGATAGTTCGAACGTATCGAATGCAAATTTTTCCTAGACATGTAAATACTGAAATTTATATTTACGATCCGGTTTATATTTGCATATTTATACATTTGCTTTTCATCCGGCAAAAGTAAAGTACAGAGTTAATGGCATGCAATTTTTCTTTCGTTCGTCTTCCGTCGCAAAATCGATCATAAAATGAGCACGAGCGGTTCTTAGGCGATTCAGACTTTTTATTAAGAATTCGACTACGACTCCATTCCTCGACAGAACTTGCCAAAAATATCGCCAGAGTATTATTACAATAATACATTGTACAATATCACAACCACGTTAAGATGACACACTCGATTTTTAAACCACTCTGGCCGTATAATAACGGCATCGACCTTACTTTCGACCAATTAAAGTATCATCCGCGTTAGAAACCCGGTGGAAAACTCGAATAATATCCACAGTTGCAGGAAATTAATAGCCTCGCCGTTGATCCATAGACAGGAACAAGGTCGGAGGTATTTCGACCGGGCCGTCGGCGGTTCGTCCGTTTAAATCAGAACCGCAACAACCACGGTATTTGCAGTATCGCTAGCCAGAACGTAGACAGTGCATATTTTACAAAAGATCCTTTCGAACATGCAGCAACGCGCACGTTATTCGTACTTTGCGTTCGCATAACGGTCGTGCGCTGTGGCGTACCGCATCTTGCTAATCGTATGCAAACGAGTCGCGATTCTTCTTCCTAACGACTTTCGTGTCAGTTCGAATAATTGAAAAACCATGCGCGGAACGTTCAACTTGTACGATTATAAATCACTCGCATCGATGGAGTTGTATCGATACATCTGTTGTTTCGACGTATCGAAACGATGTTGCTTCGTAATTAGGGAAATTCGCAACGTTTACGATTTGGCGATGCTTTTGCGCATATTCGGAAACTGTCGGGGCTTGTGATTATGATTTTTGCGTCGTTGGAATTATTATTTTACCACGTAGATATTTATACTGTCACACAGCGGAGTAATTTAAGTTCCTTAAGAATTACGACCTAAGTTGCTCGATCGAGACATTTGCATTTAGTTTTAAGAAATGGCGCGCTGCATTCTTCCGACAAACGAAACAAATACATGAAACAATACAAGACACGCGCGTATTTGCTAGATAATTTTCTTACGAATTCTCAAATCTTTACATACGGTGTCTTAGAGGCAAACGCGCGTTTAAAAGTCTGTCTACTCGCAATTCACGGTTTAACGTTCCTTTCGTAACTTCTCGATTGTAATCGTTTACGAAATCTTTTACAGCCATCGTTTCATCAAGATTCGTCGAATTTATATCTAATGGCGCGTTTTGAGAATTCTCTCGTGATTTCCTTCGAAAGATGCAAACGAGTATGCGTGCAGTTCCTGCCAGAAAAGCCAACAACTATCTCGTTCTTTCCTGAATTACGTTCCTCGTCGACGATTTGTTATTTTTATGGTTCTTGTATAATAGAAATAGATAGAAATGTAAATTTTAATTGGCAGCTGTTCCGCCGTAAATAATGTGATCGTTTTTGGATGAATTATTTCTGGGATTTGACAATTTATATACCTAGAATGTTTTAACTTTTAAACTAAATTTGAATAAACAAATTTTAATCAACTGCTAGTCAAAGGTATCTCTTTGTAGTTTGTGCAAGATATTCCGTTTATGAAACTGTGTTTAACGCTCTTTCGTTACGATACTTTGCTCTCATAAAACAATATAATTGACAGTCTTTTACGACTCGTTAGAACAGTTACGCTGGCGTAATTCCGATAATTAAAAAATATTC
Source organism: Bombus affinis (assembly GCF_024516045.1). Classification (NCBI taxonomy): domain Eukaryota; kingdom Metazoa; phylum Arthropoda; class Insecta; order Hymenoptera; family Apidae; genus Bombus; species Bombus affinis. The sequence goes on along the minus strand of NC_066344.1, from coordinate 859,014 downwards.
GCAGACACAGTTACATGGTGGAATTAATTGGAACGCGCTAGCGATTCCTTGATAATCTTTTCGGATTCTTCTTAAAATTAGAAATTTATTCTACGAATTTTTTACTCTCTCGACGCGTATTTTAATTAAAGCTCGAGCCGTGTAATTGCTATAGTTAGGTCGCGATTAATAGCAATGGTATAAACATCAAAATTTTTATGCACGGCTATTAAATCGAAGCGATGGCTGTTATTAGAAAAAAGTACGATTACTATTTCCGTGAAACTCGTCGATAGATAATGGTACGCGTTATATCGAAGAATCGTTCTATCGTGCCACGACGTAGAACGATAATTACTTCATGGTCACGGTTGCAAGGTCTGCAAGGACGCGATCCACCGCAAAGTTCGGATCTTTGAACATAAAGCGTAAATCGTTTTATTGCTAATTTCTATAAACTGTGCGGTATCTTTTAATTTCGCGGTAGTTTTCGCAAAAAAAAAAAAAAAAAAAAAAGGAATGCCCAAAGTCGATGCCCAATTATTTTGGACAAATATTTTTTTGATAAACTACTATCACGAACGATATAAAAACGATAAGGAATTTCGTCGATTTTCGTTCGAGTTACAGCTGCTTTTAATTTTCTGTAAAATTTTCCTTGTATTCTCTTTGTATTTCCTTGTTCGCAAATATTCGTACCGTGTCTTCGGAACAAATCGCTCGGCAAAAGCAGCGTTCGTTAAATATTTCCAACTGAGCGTCATTTGCAAAGGAACTCGAGCAATAACTTTAGAAGAAGGTAGAACAGTCGCGCGTATTAGGCCAAGTGGTTCTACGAAGTATTATTATTTCTGTTTGTCGAAGTCACCGCTAAACTTGAGTCTACCCTACTTACAACCTCCGCTAGCTCCGATAATTCTAATCGCAAGCAACGATCGCTGTCAACCCAAGCGACGTCCATTACCAATAAAATCAACCGATAAAATCGAACTTTCACGACATTCGTTGCGACTTTGTACTCCATCGTTCGCCGTCGACACGCGTCGATCGTAATCGGTCACACCTTTCGGTCGAACCACGCGAAACCACTAGCGAGTCGAAGCGAAAGTTCAAAGTGGAAACCAGAAAAGAGATTTGTAAATATTTTTCTCGCTGTAGGAAGTTGTATTAAATGGCCTGCTTTTCGAAAGGTGAAGGGATACGGCACGGTTTCGATATAGCGTATGTGACACGTCGAAAGTAATTTCAATGTACAAAGTACGACGCGTAAAATAACACAAAAAATAACTCGCTCTTTTTTTAGGATATACTTGATCGCTTCTATCCAAAAGCATGCGTAGCCGCGCAAATTTCCCTCGCACCTCGATCTTCGACTCGTTCGATCCTCCCGTATACTTACAGTATTTGAAGTTCCGTTACTTGCAAGAATCGCGTCAAGTTCCCGTCTGCGCGTCTCGATAGAGAAACGATCACCGTCCAGTTGACGAATACGCGCTAACCAAACTCTGTCTCTCTCTCTCTCTGTCTCTGTCGAAAAACAGCAGCATAAATAATCGCAAAAAGAAATAAATAAAAAATGAGAAATGCTATAAGAAGACGCGTTCGCGTTTCGGATTAGACAGGCAACGAAACGAAAAGCCGGGCTCTTTAAAAAGTAACGTCCACTGCTTTGTAGGGCCATTTTCGAGGCGAAACGAAGCCCCGAGATCGCGCTCCATTGGCAGACGGTCGGACATTTTAATTCAACGGCGAGCTGCAACGCACACGGACACGCGGCCTGCGCGGCTAACAGCACACAGAAGCCTGGCAATCATTTCGGAGCGCATGAATAAGTGATCGGGCCGCGCTCTGCTCGATTCCCTCGTTTCTAGCGTCGGGACAGACACAGCGTCGCCGACACGACCTCGCTTTCCTTCCTTCCTCCCCTTTTCTCCTCCGGCTGTTCCCCGCTTTCCGCGTCTCCCTCTTCTACGACTCAACCCCTTTTCCACCTTCTTTCCAATCCTCCCCCTTCTACGTTGGAATTCTCCAGCTTTCTCACCCCCTCCAACGTCTCCTTTCCTCCTCCAACCCTACCTTTCGCCCGGTCGTACACGCTTCTTTCCTCGTTGTACGTCTTTAGACCGTCTCTTTTCATCGTCACGCTCGGTCGCTCCTCCGTGACACGTCATTTATACATATATAACCCTCTGGCCGTGTTCACCTTCCTTTTCTTACCAGTTCTTTGCACGTTCTTCGGCTTTCTTTCTCGCTCTTTCATCCTTCCGTCTCGTTTTATTTTGCAGCTTTCCCATCTTCTACTCTCGCACGGTTCTTCTTTCTTCTCGCACCTCCGCCCTTTCGTTATTCTCCGTCTCTTTCTTCATTGCAGATTCTTTCGCTACCTCGCCGTCTCGTTCCACTTTACAACCGTTCCATCTTTCGCTCTTGCGTGTCTTCTGAAACGTTTCTTCTTCGTCCCGCTTACACCCCTTTCGGTATATCCGCCTCGTTCGCTTTTACAGATTTTCCATCTTTCACCGCTGCGCGTTCACCGCTCTTCCTTCGCCCTTTCGTTACCCCTGTCCCTTTCTCTTTTGTACCATCTCCATTACGTGTTTCGCTCTGTCTCGCGATAGCTCGTCCCTCGTCTTCTTCTTCTTCCTTTTTTCCTTCCTCTTTCGCGTAGATACTTTCCGCTCTTCCTGGCAGGTTGTTCGTCGCGCGGTCACCTCGCCTCTTCCGTGTCGCCGGCTGTCCCTCCAGCGAACGACGTCTCCGTCTCTTTCCATTCTACTCGCTTCCCTCTTGTTGGCTCCCTCGGCCGCGCGTTCGGTACACAGTAGCTCGAGGCCAGGGCCGGTCTTTACGGCTCGCTCACCCGCAACATCCTTTAGAATCTGGCTTGCCTTGGAAAACGGTTCTCTCTTCTTCGTAACAGGTGCCTCGCTCTTCTTTTTTTCCTCTCCTCTTCACGCATACGATTTTCCCTCGTCACACGGTTTTTCAACGCTCGCTTTTCAACGTTCAACCGTGGCTATATTTTTATCGACGCTCGTTCGCCGAGATTAGCGAGATAGTTGATTCGACGTCGATAACCGCGGGCGTTATTAAAACCAGGTCAAGATAATGGTGACACTGGTAATGACGTTTTTTGTTCGGCTATGTTAGGCTTGCGCGCGAATACAAACATGGATTTTTAAGAATATTTGACGAAACACTCGGCTTATTTAAAGGGCCATTCGGTCTGTTTAAGAAGAATCGCTTTTATACGGCTACATTTTGCAATTAGCGCGTTACAATGGCTACAATCGTACATTTGCCGCGTTAACGCTGATTACTAGTTAATTTTATAATCGTTGTCTCGCGACCACAAATTACGGGCAAATGAAAAAATTCTTTCGAGTATAGTACAATAAATCGTCTAATAAAGTGTTAATAAAATAGCAGTAAAGAAATTCCTTATCTAATGGTAAAAAATTTCATTAATGCGAAAGAAATTCCTTTCAAAGTTACGGATAGGTATGTTTTTAACGCAATTCCCTATTCCATTTCCACTTTCTTACAAAAGAGAAATAAGAAATTTTAACGTCCGTAATAACCTCCTATTCTGCAAATTGCGCAGGAACGCGAACGTAGCGTTTGATTTGACTTGTACAAGATGAAAGGGAAAACGTATAATCTTGAATTTCGATTTCTCCAATGATACTCTCCAAATGATATAAATAATTAACTCGCAACTGTACGCAAATTAAATCAGCGATTCGATCTCTCCAAATTTGTATTTTCGTCGAAAAACGTTCGTACACTCGAGTCGACAAATAATCGCGCGATACAGCTGAATATCCCGGAGCTTTTTCAAATATTTCAAAAACTATTTAACAAGAAGACGATTGGACATTGACGCGTCCCAATTTTCCCACAGAGGTTTCGTATTTTCCAAACTCTTTCGCATAACAACGAACGCGAGAAATGTTTAGCCGATCTTGTTCGTACAATCGCGTCTCGTCTTACGCTTAAAGAACGTTAAATTACTCGATTCGAGACGACGAATTAATCTCGGGAAAGTTAAGATTTTAAAAGTTAATACGACATTAAATTTCATCGCGCGGCGTCCATCGAACGCCGTAGATTCTCAGAAATTATCTTGCTTTTTTTTTTATTTCGATGCCGCGTTCTCCGTACGAGCCGAGCTGTTCTATACATGGAATTTACGAGTGTATCAGGTTCGTCGCGGAATTGTACAACTTTCCACCCGACGGAATAGAACGGTGGACGTACGGTGCATTCTTTATGAGAACGGTTGACCAGAACGACACGATGCACTTCGAAATACCGCGTAAGCGCCTTATACTTTTCCCCGGAGTTCCAAATGGGCGACATTTCGTTCCGAAATTGGACATACGGCGGATGACGGTTTTTTCGGCCGTTTAATAATAAAATGGTATCGATGCCGCGGTTCGTTCCCAGTGTAAATATTAATTCGCGTTCGTAAACGTCGAGTCGCGATGAAAATTCGAAACTTTTGTTTCGCCTCGCGTCGCGATTATTCGATCGATCGACCACTAAGGATATTATTATACCCACGAAAGAACGTTCTATACCGAGCGTTTTATAGAACGTCGATAAGAATTACAGGTTGACGATTTTTAGCGATATTCGTGACAGAAGTTCGGGCGTTAAGTTTATTTCGGTAGGACGTGTTACGTTACGACGTTTAACTGTCACAGAAGATAAAAATAAATTAAATCGATAGGTTCGTCGATGATACAAGATTTCCTTTTCGTGAAACTTTTTCCCAATTCAAGCGGCGTATACCATTATCGATTGCCGCGTTTAATCGAGAAAAATATCCGTCACGAGTTACGAATTATTACTAATTACGTTACGTTATTTTTACTTTCCTTCTAATTCTCCGTCCTATAATATCGCATTAATTTTTACGTTCTGATAAAATTCACGCACCTCTGCCACTATCGCGCTGTCTATCAAATTATACGTAAATCTTTGCGCGTATAAAATTCCATCGTTGCTCTACGTCACGTAATTTAGACATCAGAAGCAGCACTGTCATAGAGACGCGTACAGCGAATCGCGAAAGTATATGCACTTTCGCGATCGTGAACGATCAATGTTCTTCAACGATAATTATCGTTAACGATATTATTTAACGGTTACGAACTCTGCGATGTTTAACGACGAGAACATACATTATCGCGATTAAGCTTCCGACTGGTGTAACAGCTTGTTAAAAAATAACAATTCGCGTTATAACGTAAATGGAAATTTAAGCAAATCGGTGAGTAACCGCAGGTATACGAATACTCGTACGCCTTACCGAATAACATAGTTGTTCAGAAAACGCTCTTCTTCTCTCCTCCGTGTCCTTTACGATCCTTTTCTACTTGTCGCGGTGAAAACTCAACTTAACCCTTCGTCTATCCATATCGCACCCGCACAGTAACTTTTAAAATTCGTCAAACTTTGTCACTGACTGATATCTGGTAAAACATTTTCGGCGAAACAGCGAATAGCTTACAAATTGGCTTAATGTCGGTATTACGATAAATCTCTGACGTTAAAAGAACAAAATACACCGCACACTCGATTCGCAAACTGAGCAAGTTCAAAGTTTACGAGGCTTACTACGATCGCGCGGAGTCGAAACTCAAATGAACCGAATATTCGATGTCTTCTAAGTAGAATTTTCATCTTATTATCATAAATTTGTATTCTTCGCACCGACGAGGCGTACGTGGATTAATTAATTACATTCTCTTGAAAAATGCAGCTGGAACAGTTAAGAACTAGGGCGACGATATATACGCGGTGTCCTGTTTTCATTTTTCCACGCAATTATCCGCCAAAGTACTCGTTGTCGTAAAAAAAATTTTCCGTAAAACTTGGTCTGTTTCAAAATTCTCGTTCTTACGGCGATCACCGTTCGGTAGGTTTGTCTAGATGGAGGCGTTTTCGAGATTTCAAGGTGACCTTTGTTTATACGTTCTTTTTTATACACCGTTCGATGTAATTTCTAATTGCCTATAGACAAGTACTAAGGCAGCGATATCTGAAAATGCTTGGTTCAAAAGATATTTCAACGTTGATGTCGTCGAATCGAGAGTACGAAAGACGAGAAAGCATAGCTATAAAATCACCGCGTTACGTCTTCTTGTCTCCCATACGACGAATTTTGCAAGATCAAAGTCGAAATATCTCCCAAACTGATCATTTGCCGATCAAAGTACCGTGATACGTCTGGTGTATAAAAAAAATGTACGCTTGGAATCTGGAAGGCGCGTCCATCTAGATAATACTTTGCGACCATAGCAAGACGTCGCTCTCGCGGAAACTTTTAACGCTGTAAGTTTTACTCGAAACATTTTTTCCGATAACGAATACTTTGGGGGGGGGCGATTACGCGGAGAGATTGAAACGAGACACCCTGTATAAACTCGACGCTCTTTGGACAACTCGGATTCAAGGTTTAGAACCGGACAAAATCATCGCGAGTACGCGTAATCCGTCACGATTGCATCGAGCAAAAGCGCGCAAACGACGGAGAAGAAAAAGACGCGAAGGAAAGAAGAAACGAGACTGGAGTGTATAGGAGCAAGGTATAGAAAGAAGCGTGACTAGGGTCGGCCCTGTTTCTTTATAACGATGCACGGACATCGGCGATGCATACGGTGCCTCGTCCTCCTGCTTTACCCGGGAATCTAGGGTCGCTTTTTCACCAGGAGCTGCGAAATTAATATTAATGAACGTAAAAGCACGACGTTTTATACCGGTACGAAGGGGCAGGGGCGAGACTCTGAACGTTCCAGCTAAGAACCAAACTCCTCTTCGCTTTATTGCGCGTAAAGTCTACGTTTTCCGAGACGCTCGCCGATCGTCTCGGATACGTTTAACGAACAATACCGCGATTTGCACACGTACCGAACCCGTGAACGTATTTGCTCGCTCCTCGTGCTACTCGCAGTTGGAAATTGCTCGAACAGACTTTTGCCTGGGTTCGCGATCGAAACAATCCGAACGTTAAACCAAGTAAATAAGAGTAACTTTCAGCAACCCTGTTTACACACCGAGCTCTCTCTAAGATGGTTTTCTTCGCTTTCGGCGGATGGACAAAGTCGATGTGGATCGTTGAGACGATTTCTTCGATACTCGGAGCGGACAAATTCTAGATATCAGTTTCCAGATATATACCGCGGAAATGTTTCGGAGATTTGCTTGGGATTGGATAAATATCGGAAGGAAAACTAGAGGGAATATTTATATTGGACGTTTAGACTGCGAGGGAAAACAAATTTTATAAGTGCTTGTTAGGATGAAGCGAATTTTACGTAATTAAACAGATATTGATGCGAAACAAGGGAGAAAAGTTCGATCAAATTCGTAGCGTCCGATAACTCGATAGAAACGATACCGAGACTATAATCTCCGTATTTTGAAATATAATACGAATCTAATTATCATAGTTCACTCGCGTTTTCTCTCCCCTCCCCTCTCTCTCTCCTTCTTATAGAACATATTATGAATTTAAATTACGTATTGGAACACTTGGCGGCATACGTGAAAGTTGAACAGTCGATTCGATACAACACTGTCGGTTTTAGATATCACTGTTTAAATTAAACGCGATAATCATTCGAGAGGATACAACGTATGGCGTACTTTATGCAATACGTACGGCAATACGCTAAAAGGCACGAAATATAAATATTCCATTTATTTACTCGTGTTTATAAAAACATAAATTTACATAAACAGCGACAAAGTAGCGTTCGGACATTTAAAGCGATCGCCTTCGAAGCTGCCGCGCGATTGTTAAAATGGAAACTTTTCCATCCAATCTCCTTCTTCTTCCCTCGAAACGGATACTTTAATCTTCCTTGCTGAAAGGAACTAACTAGAAGCTAGAACAACTGGAAATCGGAACGCCGAACGGGAAAAAGTTGCGGATCGATGCTTCGACGTAAACAGTCGTGAGAAATCATTGGAAGAAGCATTTGCGAACGTTTGGTTCTCCTTCTTCCAACGTAATTTTCGCCAGCGTTTCTCGCAGACAGACCGCGTTATTAGGAAAATGGCCTGACGTGTCCCTGAACGTCCTACGTTTTGCTCGTGGGGTATAAGAACGCTTTTCGTTATTTCTCGCGCGACCAAAGGAAAGAAAGGGAAAGGGAGGAAGAAGAACGGAGATACGCCGTGGAGAAAAGTTTCGCTCGCAGCGATCGAGGACAAGCGCAGGCGATAGGTCCACGTTTTACGATCGAAGAAATAAACGAGAGCGAGCGCGGTGGTCACGATGAATAATAAAAGCGTGCGAGGTCAAACTAATTGTAATATAAAGTTACGCGGTCGGTGCCATGTGCTCGATCCTCACATTCATTTCACCGGCTGTGATCTATATGCATCGATCGAGCCGTGCTTTTACTTTCTGCACCAGGCCGCATAATAATCCGGTCTCTCGATTCTTTTCCGGTATACGTGCACACGGAGGAAACCGCAGGCAAAGCCATAATCGGTCGATCAAGTTGCCGATCGAATAAAAAATTCGGTTCTTCGTTTGCCATTTTATTTTTAATGGAAACAGATTCGGTCGTTAGCGCGTAAAGCGTGCGATTCGAGGATCCAGACTGATCGCGTGGACAAACTTTTAAACGATATGTACCGTTATACCATTTTGGGAAAACTACCAGCAATTACGATTTTATAATTTTAACGTCTCTTAGAAGGAAATTGTGCGTAGATGAAAATTGAAGTTTGTTACATTACGTTAAAATCGAAACATTGGCACACCGTGAAATTTTTGCCTTGTGAAATCTTTACGTACTTTTTAATTTTCCTAATTGGCGAAGATATATCGTATCTATTCTTCGAACGTTCGGTGGAAATCTTTTAATATTTACCGCGAAGATATTAATTTATAGTTATCGTGAACAAAGTAAAAGTATTAATGTTATTACGCTAACGTGTTTCGCGACGATAGCACTCGAGTAAATCACAATTTAATTTTGTGAAAAAAGAAATTTATGTCTCGAAATACGAAATTTTAAGTGCCTGGAAGGTGCATCGATCTCAACGATGCTGTCATTCAACGAAAACGTAATATAATTCTCTGTTTGCATGGAATGGCGGAGAATGAAAGGTATTTAACAGGCTATCGTACCTGTAACGCGTACTTGCGTAATTGTATGCTTTCGAACCATTTGATAGCAATCTATAATCGCACTTGTACGTACGCGCAAAATTACGATCGCCGATGGCAAATTGCATTCTCGCTGAATAATTAATCGCGTAATTGAATAGACATACAAACTGTTCCATAATTGATAGTCACGCGATTAAGAAAGCTACGCGAAAAGCGAACGTGGAAGAAAAGCGTTTACTACGAAAGATCGTATCGTTCTTTTACGATTATAAGCCGATTAAACGATATAAATTTAATACGGGAAATACAATTTATCGGTAATAGCTTTGTATAATTGTTTCTCGTTACGATATAGCGTTATCGGTAACAAATCCTACGCGTGTTTCGTCTGCTTTGTCAAATCGCTATCTCTTCCCTTACGGTATATCGTTCGACCAATCTTCTGTTAATTACAAACCAATATTCGCTCCATCACTTCCACCGATATCGGTGTTTATCCCCCGACTATCATTTACCACTTTGTTCCCTTTCGATATTAAAATTTACATTACGCTAATCGATATACGTTTAAACGATGTTTCGACCGTTCGGTAGCCCAAGTTGTTCCGTTTAATCTACCAACGACAGAAGCCTGAGCAAATCAGGGACGTAAAGAGGATTTTCGTAATTTCGAAGAAAGAAAGTTTACTGCAGCGCTATAAACGTTTTAATTTCTTCGAACTTTTCAAATTTGTGGCATCTAGACCGAAGAAAATATAGCGCAGCTGCTTTCCGGCGTAAAATAAAAGTTACGTAGATTCTTGCAACTCGTCTCGATATCGACCGAATCTCCATATTAAAGATACAAATCGATCGAAAAAATGTTGCAAGCAGCGGTCGACATCGACGCTTGCTAAGTTGATCGCGTCACCGATCGGTTTGGATTCCAACGTTACCTCCTTAACGCACGATGTCGCGCGAGAAACGTGGTACGTCGATCGGGCCAAACAGAAACAACACGTGCAGATATATTTTTTTGGAAGGTATTGGAAAATTCTAAAAATATCTTCAAAAGGAATATTAAGCGTCGTGGAGGACAGTGAAAGTTCTGCTAACATCGCAAAAAGCGATTTGATGAATATTTTAAACAGCGATAGGCGTACGAATATACGAATACGAATATAAATCGAGCGCGAAAATATCGCGAACATCGATCGACGTTGACTCTTGCTACGGGATATCGAAAATACGAATCGGCTGTAAGAATATCAAATCGATGTTAAAAATTAATTGCCGTTGATCCTTAGGTTAATCTCGTTCCGTGTTATCGTGCAATTAAACGTATTCAGCCAAGTTATATTTATCCGACCGTGAACTTCTTGCGTCGTTCATCCATACCAAGAATCTCATGCTGGCCACCCTCTGCTAATCGCTAAACGCTCTCGTAGAACAGATTAGCCTAATCGATCAACCGGACCAACTAGTTGAAACACACTCGAAAACACGTACGTACGAAACTAGCTCGTCCGTTAGCGATCCCGTTATAAATCGCAGCTGGACGTCGGCGAAGGTGTTTCCTTGGAAAACGTCTGCTGCGAGGGAAATAACCATTTGGCACCGGAAATTGCAGAGGCGCGTACACGCGGCGCGCCTCGCTGTTGACCCGCATTTCTCGCCGCGACGCGTCGCGATCCACCTAATTAGTTATCCGAAGTTATTAGGATCTGAAACACCGAATACGTCTCGAACTCGAATAATTTTGAACGCGATTCGAAGCTTGAAATACTCTCGAAAGCGTCGGTAAGTGTCAACGAGTCGTACATTTACGATAACTTGAATTTTCCAGGCCTTTTTTGAATAATTTATGTTAATTATACCGCTTGGGGAAAAGTCGTCGTGACGCTTGTAATCGAGATATTTGCGAAAATTTACGTTTTTATCAACAGAACTGAAAAAAATGGAAGCTGCGCCGAGATGCTTCGTTTATTAAATATTAGGTCGAGTAATAGGTTCGTTCGTAAGTTTTCTTTTAAAGAGTACGTCGTGTTTTTATTGCTTTCGTGTAAAATCTACGTAATCAAGGAGTAGCTCGTTCATCCTGTCTCTCTGGAAATTTATATCTTTCATCTAGAAATTATTTTACCTTCTTCGGATAATTGTTAACGAAAGACGAACGAACTTGTCGCTCGACCGAATATTATTCCGAACGCTTGTACCTTAAACGTTTTATATAATTTTTCCTATTATTTGTATTCTATGCAGTTTTGAACTTTCACATTTCCTGTAAATGCATGAAAATCCTCGGACTAGTCGCCAAGCTTTCAAAAGCTATCGGAACTTTCAAGACTTTCAAAACTATTACATCAAGATTTTCGAGACTTCCAAGAATTTCAAGCTCCGAGTCAAGCTCGAAACGATTCGAACTCTTTTTTCGATTCGTTATCTATCGGCCTTATCAAAAAATTTTCGGAGCGAAATTTACCGTAATTAACGAGCCTTGTCGGACGAGTACGTTTTGATTTTCCAATAGCTTACGTCTTATATCTTACATTAAGACGATCCTCGATTTTTTTCATGGCACTGTACAGTTTTCGTAACGTTAGTCGATCCAGTTAGATATTCTCTGTAGAAACAGTATTAAGTCGAAAAACTATCGATTTAACTTAGCTTTTGAAGCGTTTTACGTACGAAAGACGAGGAAAGACGCAAGCGGTATTCTTATGTTTACGTTATTTCTGTCCTTCGCGCGTTACGTCTGACCGATTAAAATTAACAAATGTTATAAAAAATATACGGTGGTATTGAAAGCTATTAGAAAGTCGAAGCGTGCTCGTCCGACCGGGCTGCCTAAATACGATAAATTTCGCTTCAAACATCTTTTCGATAAAGTACGAGATATCGGTAGATAACGAATTACTTCAGCCGATAGTTTCTGCTGTCTCACCCTATATATAGATGGAAGCGATTCCGAGTGTTTCGGATCTCATCAGCGGTGACAAGCTCGCGCTCTCGCACGGCCGGAGTTGATTTTTCGTACGCGATTCAAGGCGTATCGAGTCGACCAAAAATGCCACGGAGAAACGCAGACGCACGTGCACCTGAACGACGCGACGCGGAGGAAACCGGGTCCGATGTCTCGAACGACGCTGCATTTGGAGCGGATCCGAGCGATTTCACGAGTCGCTCGTCAGCTTCGCTACGTTCACGCCCCTCTCCTTTCTCCTCTTCTACATCTTTCTCCTTTTTATTATTCCTTTTTATCGCCTCTCCTCCCGTTCCGCCGAGTTTTCTCACGTTTCACCGATCTCTCGCACGTCCCGCCAATTTTTCCCGCGTTTCGCTTATCATTCCGAGAGTTTCGCCATCTTCTTCCGCGCGTGCCATCGCTTTCTCTGAAATTTCAACGATTTTTCCTACGTTTTCCGAATGTTTGCCATGATTTTTTTGGTGTAGCTATCTCGTGTCACGTTTTCGTTGTTATTTTTGAGGTTCGATCCTCGAATAGAACTCGTTTTTTTAAAATTTCGCCGAATTTTCATACGATTCGTCCATTTTTTATACGTATCTCGATTATTTTTCAAAGGCTCGCGCGTTTTTCCGCCTAACGGATTCTTCCTATCTTTTCCGATGTCGCGTTAATAGCGTATCTTTTGATCGCAATGCGACAACGAGCGTGCGCTCAGCAACTTGTAGCTCAACCCGAGCCAAACGACTCGCAATTAGCCAAATTCTGCTGTGAATAATTTTCAAGCGATCTACGTTTGAAAATACGCTATGTAACTGGTTAGCGACGAGGCGATAAACACCGAAACGCGGATACGCACATCCGCGCGATAGCCATAGTTTTCTGCCACGATATAATTTCTACTCGTGGAAAGAGAAGTTTGTCCGACCAATGTTGCGGCAATTATCATAATTTGCAATCGATCGTAATTATCATAATTCGCTGGCGTTTATATACGCTTCTGCAACGTTGGTTCGTTGTTTATTTCGCTAATTCTTATACAAGTACCTCCTACTGACTGCAGGGAATCGAATAACCCTGTGATACGATTATTCGAATCTTTTCCCCGTTCTTGATATCTTTACCTGCATCTTCGTCGTAATCCAAAGTACAGGATATTTTCTCGGTTTTTCGTTATTATATCGAAAACTAACAGCGTCTCGTTATGCGAAACGATTGTTTCGTGGTACGCAAGGCTCAAGATCGAATTTTAAGATAACGAAACGACTCGAATAATCGCATCTTGATCGCGTCGGATTTTTCTCCCGCGAGTTTCACGTTATCCCGTTTTCTTTTCTGCCGCGTTAATCATCGTATCTCGACGTTACAATAGACCCCCCCCCTCTCTCTCTTTCTCTGCCGTTTCGTCAATTTTTCGCGCGTTGCATCGATCTGCCGAAAAGTTTCGCTGAATTTTTCCCAGCCAGACGAAACGGAGTTGAGAGCCGCGCGGCCGCGAAATCCTCTCTTTCTCAAGTCGTTACTCCGCGTGATTACTCGCACGAGTGCATTCGGTTGTTACGGCCTGGTCTGTTACACCGTTGCTTCGCTCCTCGATCGGCCAACCACTTTCGGTAATGCTCCACCGAGAATTCGCGAGAAGCACGAACGAAAGACGCGGCCAGATACAGAGGACGCGTTGTAGTTGCTCGTGTAAACGAAGACGCGGCGATTCTCTTCGGCCAAAAATAAGTCGATACAGTGGGGCGAGTTTCTTTCGTGCGACGAGTTTGTTTCCACGAGTTTAAGAGGTTGTCGGGCGTGCGTGAAGTTCTCTCTTGCATCGCAGCAAGTTTTACATCCGAGAATCTTCGCGAATCTTCGACAAGTTACACGAGTGACATTTTGATGTATCACGCTTTTCACTGTTTTATATCTCTTTACTGTTTTTGACGGCTCGTCGATAGTAATTTAACGCATTGGTCGGATTCCTTTCCCCGATAGATTTTCCTTTTCTCCACGATTGCCACAAACAACCAACGCTATTATTATTTAACATTTATATATTTATAGAATGCGTGTACCCGTAATCGATAATACCTTATCGAGGGATGCGACGATAGGCGATAAATAAGAAGGAAAGAGCGTACGCTATTATAAATCATAGAGTGGATTATAACGCGGTAAAATTCGAGAGAGAGAGATTAAGAACGATTTTTAAAGTGCGATCTAACGTCTCGATAGGTACTTAACGACGGTATTAAAGTTATAAGTATCCAACTGGCTCTCCACAGTTTTATCGAAGGTATCTTAATATATTTTTCGAGATTAATATCTCATTTTGTAAAAAATATTTTTCATCCAGATCCTGGAAGATCCTTTTTGCTTCAATAACAAATACGACATCGTAGTAATATGTGTACGCAAGTCGGAAAGATGCGGCGTGACTTTTAAAATGCTATACAATTCCATTCGCGATAAAGCCCTCCGTCTCGATAGATGTCAGTAATACGAGAAAAATTATAGCTATTCGGCAGGATTTCTAAAAGTTACCTCAAAACGCGATTTAGCACGTACGAAAGAAGTTTACGAATTGGTCCGTGAGAAAATTCTTCGTCCCTTATTCCACTCGAGTCTTCCTACGAATTATAACGCACGCATCTAACTATTTTCGCTATCGCAAGCCACCAGCCACGAGAAATTAAACTTTCGTAAATACTTTACAGTCGATTTCTCTGTCGCCTGTACCGTGCTCGTCGCTAGATTCCAAACGCTTATGCAAAATGACATTTTTAGCGATACGAATGCAAGAAACGAAACGCAAACGTTTCTTTCGCCTACCGCGCATTATAACGCGAGCATTCTGCAAATTTTTGCATCTCTAGATTTCCCATAAACGGAGAAACACGATTATCTCACTGTTTTATTCGGATCGAGTAATTTTTAAAGCAAGGTCCATCTTTCCAACTAATTTTCTATCGCAGAAGAGATCATCCAACCTAAGAAATAGTTTCAAGAAATCGTTTGATATTTATATTTTGCCTCGATCGCCCGTGACCAATTAACATTTAACAACAGGCATTGCGTTGTCCATTCTTTATTCGCGAAGGAAACACGCGAGCCACGTGGAGCTTCCTCGTTTATCGATCGGCGATTCCGGGCTGTTTCATTTTTCATTGCAAAAACGCTCGCTTTATTTATATATTCTGACGTAATATCGCGATTACGTCAGTGAATCTCTAAATTAATCGCACGGTGGCACGAAGGAAACGCGAAAAAGGGCTGGTCGAAGCCAAAGAGCAAGAAGCGTACTTCCGCTGTTGAGACAAAATAAAATACCGGAGCTCGGCTTCGATGAGCACCGACTCGTTTTCAACACGTTGCATCTTATTATACCCGACCGATGGAATAGCGAAACAAAGACGGTTAGGCGCTTGTTTACACGTGTGCAAAGATAAATTTTACATTTATACGCCGTTCGTGGATTGTACGATTTAAAGGTAAGCGTCTCGTTCGGTAAACGTCGAACAGGTTCTCGGCTTGTTTCGGTTTGAGGATTTAATCGCGTGGCGATCGAGAAATCGGTGGTCGAGTCGTGGAAATCCAGGAAATTTATCGTTAATCTAGTTTGGAGAAAGAAAGTTTAGCACGTAAATTATACGTGTTTCGTAACACGGTTTAGAAAAATGTTCGATCAAATATGTGCTTCGTTCGACGATACTCTTAGGTCACGGTCGTTGGTAGATCTTCTGACATTTGTAAAATAATTTTCTATCCAGGTTTTATTTAAGTTTCTAATTAGTCTAGTCGGTCTAGTGATTATTGGAGTTTGATGAAAAGACGCAAACCCTTTTACCTCCTTCTTGTGTCATAAAGTTGATTATCGACTTGATCTCGTCTTAACGTCTAAATTATGTAGATTGTTTTATAACGTACTCGAGGAAAGCATTGTTGATAAAATAGCTTCGTATAAACACGTGCTTGATTACGGTTCATCCTGAAGTAATAATAGACATTAGGGCTGGAGAAGTTAAATCGTCCACTCGATTCGATCATTTTAAAGAAATTATACAGGTTGTTTTATAACACGATTAAGAGAAAAGATCGGATCAAGCAGATTTATACCGTCGTGTGCTCGATTTATATAAACTTATTCTCAACTTGTAACCATTTTTATAGTCCGATTACGTGCAGCTGCTTACCCGCATGGAAAGAAGTTAAAATGGCCCCTCGGTCTATATTCAAACTTGCTGTTGTCGTGTTACAGCGTCGTTATTTTCTATCGCGTAATTATTCATCTAGAATATCGGGCGATTTATTTTCCTGATATAGCGTATAATTTCGGTTTGGTTTTTCTTCCTATCGTTAGCCTTAGCTCGTGTCGATATTAAAATACTTGCAGTTACATCGAAATGCCGCGTGACAGTGGCGTATCCACGTATCAAGCGTTTCGCAATCTTTCAAAAGCGTCGAGTATTTGTGTTTTTTGCGTTCAAATAATTTAGTAGAATTTTTTAAACTGGCTCAGCCTATACGCGTAATAATTACCCTAATGTAAAATGTAGTTTAGCGTAGTAGTTTATTTTTACAAAATTGTAACGTAGCGTGATCGCACCAAGTTCTTCTATCGTTTTCGTATCTCTCGTTCGCTGTTCAAGTTCCACGCGTTATGAAACGTCCTGCGGATTGTAAATTATACCCCAGAAAAAGATCGTAGAAACGTCTGAATGTAATTGCTTGGCGGAATTTTCAATAGAACGTAAGACGATACGTATCTCTAGATTTTCCGTTATAGAGTTACACTGATAATATTCGTATACCAACGTCGGATAATTTAATTCAAATACGAAATGCAATATGTATTAACGGGGCTCTATTGGATGTTCGATCTTTGAAAAATTGATCTTTGATCTTGATAAATTAACGATATAAAGTCTCTAAACGAAATAAGGATTTGAAATTAAACGTTTAAAATATATTTGATATATCTTTATTAAATATCCGATCTTCTAAATACACTTTAATCCTACTTTTATTTATTTATTTCTGCTCCATGTCGCGCGGCTTCGAATGGCTTCCGGTTATATCTCCGTTTACAGTATGTTTGAATTCTACCGAATTAAGTCGTAATTAATTAATTAATTATGACTATCAACTATTAACTACGGGAAAATGATATCGAGGGGATAAGACGCGGAAGTTAATCGACGAAACAGATAACGATACGCGATGTACCTCGGATAACGTAGGCTTCGTATGGAAACGAAGAGAAGAGTTACTTTAACAAATATGGCTATGTTCAAATTA
This sequence comes from Bombus affinis, assembly GCF_024516045.1. NCBI lineage: Eukaryota > Metazoa > Arthropoda > Insecta > Hymenoptera > Apidae > Bombus > Bombus affinis. Next base: position 841,669 of record NC_066344.1, on the reverse strand, counting down.
TATTTTTCGATAAGAATGCTTTTTAGGAAATGATCACAAGATAACAGTACGTTAAACGCTTGAATATATTACTCGAGACGAACGTAAGATCGTGCGTTTCGTACGCGAATAATACCGAGAAATAATAATCGTTGATGAACGAACGAATAAATATCGAAGGTACAGCTATGAGTTTTATGATGGAATATCATTATGCGCGGAGCTTATGCTCCGTGAAGAAACGTGCGAATAAGCTTCTCTTAGGAATATTCTTGGTGCTTCTCTATAATTAAGATAAGAATAATCATGGCCAGGTATTTCACCGTGTTTGTTGCTAATTGACAATGCAAAGAACGTTTCTAAATGATACGGAACAGAAACCAGATAGTGTATTTCCGTATAAGAAAACGGAAAATTTTTCTGTAAGCGTGCGCTGTGTATTCTCTCGTAATTTCTCATCAATTAGCGCGCGTTCTACAATTTTTAATTAATTGAAATCTCGCATTAAATTCTCAACGAAGAATAGCGCAGTCCGTTGCGTAGTAGTAAATCATGGAGTAGCGAAGGAAAATGAAATTCAACGTCGAAATAGATCCGGTTGTCATTCAAAGTTTACATAGGCGAATAAATAATCTAAAAATATTTAGAACGCTTGAAAACTAATTGTAAGTTTCCAATTTCTTCCAACATCGCATAATTACTCGCAGCGAACGTTTCGCTTAATGGTGGCACAAATTAATTTCGTTTAACGATTCGGTTCCAGTTAACGATCCAACGAACTTATCTAATTTACCAGAAAGCATTGTATAGCGTAAAAAGATATATAACAAAACCTTGCCGATAAGATGATATTTTATACTTTCGACTTCAAATTATATCGTAGCTAGTCTTTATCTTAACCGTTACACGGATCTTCGATTCAACGATATAGAATGCTTCAACTCGAGTAGAATACTAGCATGCTCTGACGATACAAGAATTAAAATACTATACCAAAATACTTGAATAGAATAATAGGACGGTCGAATAATGCAAAGAATTGCAGTTGAATATCGGAACGATCAAACGACGAAAGAATAAAATAGAACGTTAGAATACTCAAACGATTATAAAATATTGGAGTATTCGAACGATCGAGAAATTAGCAAAACATTAAGAAATGCAAAAAGATAATATAGAATTAGAATTTTTCTTAAACGATACGAAACGCAATTTCGGAAAACCGTGTCTCGCACTTCGCCCAAGTATCCGCATTCGTTATACAAGATCGTTATACATTATATAACGCACTGATACAGAGTACTAAAACACTCGAGCCGTACAAGAGATTAGAGTATGGTATCAAAGTACTCGAACGTTACCAAAGTTTTTCTCTCGAACGATACAAGCGTCCGTATTACCGATACAAGCAATAAAACGACAAAGATACGTTTCACTTACCCGACGACACATTAGCGCGAAACAAAGGACCGTTGTCGCTGGTGACGGATCTTAACGAGCGTTGCTCGATTTCACGAAACGCGTAACGCGCATAGTACGAGCAAATTCCAACGATCGTTTAAACGGAATATCAATTGCTGGCGACAAGACACGTGTTCGCGCGGTTCGGACGCTATTATTTTCAGCGAGACAGGTTCGAACGCGTCTCGCCGGCTGTGTAACGTGGCAAACGCACCGGAAATAAATTATCACGCGACCGACACGACGCAGGCCCATTACCAACGCCGCGATGGGATTTTAAGGGAATCGGCGTGAATTTAAGACCGACCGGTTGCTCCTTTATTGCTATTAATAATCCGAAGCCTCGTAAACTCGTTTCGCCACTATTTATGCTTATTTATGACCGCCGGTTATTTACGCGGCCTGCCACCTTTGCGATATGGATCATCGCTGTTTCCGATCGCGTATGTCTGCGACCTGTTTCAACGATTTCACGTAACATACCACGATCGTTATTCCCATTGATTTGATCTTGCGTCGCTAAAACGAGAAACGATCGAAGCAAGCGCAACGATCGTATCTTCTTCGTGGATCATCCGCCCCAGCTTTATTTCGGTACTTGACGATAAAAAAGGTAAAAGACGCGTAACGATTTTTACTTTTCTTTTCTTTGAGAGTGAACTTCGTTTTAGTCGTTAGTTTCGTGTACAAACATATCGCGTATAACATAAATATTATAACAGGCAAAATTCGTTAGAATCCTTCGGTAAATGTAACCGGTAAATACGTTAATATTTATGGCCGCCAGTGTATACGCACATTCGTGTTTTGTACGAAGCACAGAGATTTATTTTAATCTTCGAATACTATTACAAGTGTTTTACTTTGAATATTTTATATATATTTCCATATTACCTGATACGTATGTACATACACGATGTTCTTTTCTCTCCGGTTATATGTTCGCATCTTTTCGGATCTCTTGCAGTTTTGTCGCGAATGGTTCAGGCTTAATTTTAGTCGATTAACACTTGTATTTAATTGGTCAAAATATATTTATATCTTATATATTAATCGTAACTGTAAGTATTTAATAACGTTTATACCGCTCAATTACGATGGAACACAGCGGAAAAATCAATTTGGGAACTTTACAGAGATTATCGCAAATTATTATTCGTTACATTTACCGTATTTCGTCCGAAGCGTAGATATTTTTTATCGACGATACAGAAATAATATAAAATTGACGAAATTCGTGAATCTTGAGGTATTATTAGAAGGAACGTTTCGACGACTAGAATATATGAGCCACTAATGACACGAGTCAGCCATGGCTACGCGCGTTAAGGGTTTAAGAACACTCCCTATTTTCAAGCTAATGTATAAGCCAAGCCTTAATTAGTCATGCACACTTGTTCGCCGCTACTTACCTGTAGTTCGCTATGCAAGTATTTCAACACGTTATACAACAAATATTTAACATTTCGACGTGTATTTTTAAAATTACATCGCTTTAAAAGGAAAAAATGCGTCGCGAAATTTTGGAATTGTAACAGTGCAACATAATAATTATAATTATAATAACGTTTTAATAATAATAATAGAATTTTATTAAGATACAAATATTTACATATCTCGACGTGTCTAATTCTTTTCCAGACGCGCTCTTACAGATATAGAATAACCTCAAGTTTTAGCACCCTCGATGGATTTGTATCCAACCAGAGTCACAGTCGACCTCGACACGCTTCTTTTTACTCTCCTCCGATACTTTCGCTTTTAAATAGAAGACTTTATTCGAACATTCCTGTTCAAAATGTAATCAAATCCACCTTATTTAATTAACATTACCTATATTTCTATACGAAAAAGGCCTACTTTTAAAAGATAGACGCACCTTGATGCAAATTCTAAATTATACGACACGTATCTCTATCTATCTCTGCATCTATCGCGAATTACCATAAATTTATCTATTAGCCGCGTAAATCGATCCGATAACTTTGCAACTCGATTTAAATTTAAATATACACATTTTCTTGTCTTACGGCAATCTGATTTACAATTAGTCGAACGACCGAGACTATTTCGTAATTAACTTTTGCAATCAAGCTATACATAAATTACAAACATTTTATACCGAAGTCGCGCATAGATTACGTACATCTGCGACTAAAATTTGAATTTTGTACAAAACGCCGTCGAAATAACCTACACAGCCAATATTTTATAATACGTATAAATTTAAGCTCGGCCGTACGCTTAAACCTGTACACCGCTAATATACATTTTAATGGTGTACGGTGTGCTCGTGCACGACGCTTCTTCCCCTATGCTCAAACTCCCGTTCACCACCTCCTACCCAGCAACTTGAAAATCTCTCATTACTCGCACGCTTCCGTTCAACCAGCCTCTCAAAGACCCTCCAATTTGACCATCTCCGCGAACCATGTCACGGACGCCACGGAAGCACCATCCGCGAACGCGTTCGAACAAACGTTCCAGTGTAGAAACTAGATTACCAAACGTTGCGATACGTACGCTATTTTTGATAAACATTCTCGAGCCATCGATGTTTCGAAGCTGACGTTGCTTTTGGGCCAAGTTTGACAGATGGGGATTTAAGCGATACGTAAACAGACAAGATTATATCGATCGACTATACTTTTTGTTAGAAGAATTATTTTATGAAAATTTCCCTATCTTTTTTTTTTGACATCTAGATCGTTTAGGAACGATTACCTGTTGGTCTTAAACAAGAGTTTTATTATATACACCTTTTGGCGAGATCGAAATATAATTTATGGAAGACAGCTTATACTCGAAGACCTAAAATTCCAACAGGATCGCTCTTTCCAGAATTTAACTTAAAGCTGATGTAAAAGTTTCCCGAAACCTTATCCAAACTCGACCCGAATCTATTCTATGATCTAACGCGAGCTTGACCCGTGGAAGTAGAAAATTGTTTATCGCGTAGAATTTCTATCAGCCGCTGCGTACGTTCGAAGCTCTCGAATTTCAACGACGCTTTCCTAAAATCTGACCCAAGAGACGTTCGTCCAAACGTTTTCTCCGAACCTAATCCAAATCCAAGCGAAACCTTTTCCACAATCTCTGCCTATAAGCTGAAACCACGAACCTTTAAAATACGTAATTACGCTAAATTAAATTACCGAATCTCTGACTTTTCGCAAAATCAACGTATCGCTCCGATGTCCTCGCGTGCCATCGCGTAACACCGTTCTCTCGATCTTTAAAAATATGACGAACATCGTCGAACATATTCCGGACGAATGATTTTTTTCAACGCGGCTAAACGCGTTTCACTCGGCTGTCGTCGCCCATACTGCTGGCTTCGTCAAATCAGATAAACCGCACACAGCGTCGCGTTGTCTCTGCCAGACCGAATAGAGGGACGTTTGTAAGCGGTCGACGGGACAAGCTCGAACACAAACGTGGCAGATTAGAGCGCGAAGCTTCGACGTGGATTTCGACGAGCCGCTTTTCGATGTTCTCGCATTACCGGTAAACCTTGACTCGTGATTCATCGAACCCTGGGACGGCTGCTACGCTCTATGCTCGCGATGGATTACACGATCGTTGCGTATAGTTCGACTACAACGTAGATTCGTCGTTTGCTGGAACCATCGTTAGAGATTCGAAGTTGACCACGTTGTTCGATAGCGCGATCCGTAGATGTTTGGGCGGAATTCACACACGCGAAAATTCAATTTAATTTCGTTTCACTTCGTTTATTCTGGAGCAGGATTAAATATTTGTTTTTTTTTTCTTTTTTTTTGTTTTTTACGTAGAACAGTTTTAGCAGGTGCGTGCATCTTGTTTGGAAGCGGCAGGCTTGGTTAGACGGATGAAACGGTCGAACTCTTAATAAAAAATTTTTACGTATAGAGTTTTATTAGACCAGCTTCGATACAGTTTTTATGCTTCTATTAAAAAGTTTTTGCGGTTCGGGTTGGGAAAGCATCGAAAGCACTTTTTATACCGCAGTTTCGACTTCCGAAATCTTTTTCTTGTTAAAAAGAAATACGAGTATATAAAAACACGGCAGTCTTCTCGTCGTAGATTATAATCTTACGTAGATGGATTTTATTGTTTCACGCGGAGTCGATAGCTTTAGATCTCGTTGTTATCGAATATTCGTCAAATCCGCTAAAACCGTTTGTTCGATCTTTTGCTTTCTTTCACCGTTCGTACGTGTGAACTCCGATAAATATTTTAGAATCGGATAATTTAGCTGGCTGAATTGGTTCGGAACGTAGAAAATAAAAGACGGACCATCGGATACCAAACGCGTTAATTTCTATTCGTTTCTGTTTAATTTCGCGATTTGAACAACACCGGATTTGGAATTCGAATCGCGTTTTTCTAAAATAATACAAGTTTGTTTTTAAAAAATTTGAATGCTCTTTCCGTTGTTTACGGAAGTGTCTGGCGTATTCGAAACAGCGAGAAAAGTGGATGTTTCCAGCGTTGGAAAGCCGATACTTCTTTAAGAAACGTTGCGAAAGCTTGGCGAGTTTTAGTAATTTCTTTCAGCGTTTCCATGAGTTTAAAAACACGTCTCGCGGATATTCAAGAAAAATGGGAAAAGCTTGGCGTTTCAGAGAAGCGAATACAGATTTTACCGGGCAATGTTTTGAAAACTTTGCTAGCCTCTTTCGATGAGTTTACGAGACCCTGCTCTCTTTTCCGTCACTCTGACTTATTTTTGCAACGCCATGTTATCGATTCGTTTTTCGATCATTTCTTTCGTCGATTCGTGAAATTTACTGTTCGACAATTTGTAAAACTTGTAAAACTCGAAACTTCTTGCCAACGTATCGGAAACGCGTTGAGCGATTTATGTATATTACACGGTGGCTGCATAAAAGTATCGGCGTACCATTGTATCTATCGTAGCATTTTCATACCAATTAATCGGGTCCAGGTATATCAAAGCTTGTATCGTTCGGTAGAACTTTCATATAAAAATTGGAAATGTTCTTTTCGCAGCTCTATATATGTACGCAGCGTATAGGCGATTTATCGCAATAAAAATTTTACGCCGTGTATCGTCTTTTTGTCGCCAAAAATGTTTACTAATAGAGTAGGGAAACGTATCAGCCGAACACTTTACTACATACGAGAAGGATAGCTTGAAAGTGTCCGGGATCGCGATCTGGATCGTGAGATCTAGATCGAATCGTCTTAGACCGATGGAACCTCGATTCGAGGGCTACGAAATCCTACGGTCTTGGAAGTGCGGTCGTCCTGAGATTATAGAAACACGATTTGGTCCGCTGTAAAGTTACGAATTCTCAATTCGATTACCTCAAAATCGATATACCTTCGTTCGAAGTACGCAGAGATCGTTGAACCTTGTCTTGGATCAGCCCGGAGATGTAGAATTAGGAGAGTAGACATCAATTTGGATTATTCCAACGTCGTACCAAAGTCATATCGATTTCAGTTATCTTCGAGATTGTTGGGTGTCGGTTTCGAGCAATTTGAGAACATCGCGAGTCGGATTACTCTGATCGTCTCAAATTAAATTATCTCAACGTTTTCAAGAAACTTTGATCCGGACCCTGCGTCAAAGCGTTTGATTCGAGGGCGTGCCCCGGGGCTTAAGAGTCCACGATCTAAACTCCGAGAAAGCTTTCTAAGTCCCCGAGGATCTGCTAGTCGATCTTTAGTTCCAGATTCTACGATTTTGCGGCGAACCAAATTGAGATTCTGCAGTTTCGTTGCTACGAGGTCAAGGTTCCACGGTCCTAGTCCGAACCAATCCAAGCCACGTAGATTCTACGGACTTTCAAACTCTGGGGACGTTGAATTTCTCTATTCTCTTTTTGTCTGTCGTGTTCGCATCCAAATTTTCTAAATCTCGCGAATCTTAATCGTACAAATTTCGAAATCCATCGTTTCGATGCGAGTTCGCTCGAGGTATCTCGACGCTTCGTATTCTCGAGCCTTCAAACTTTTCTAATTCTTCTAATTCTTCTCCAATTTTGTCTCTCGCGTTCACATCAAATAAACTCAAGATGTACCTTGAAACTCGGCGCATTTCTAAGGCTTTTACATTTCAGAGATGTTGAATTTTACTTTTTCTCAGATTAGGCGACAAATCTCGAATCTCGCCGTCTCGACGCAAATTAAACATTTTGAAACTTCGTACATATTTAAGCTCTCGAAGACTTTTAAATTTTGGGGACATTGAATTTTACCGTTTTTCCACCTTCCGTATCTTATAAATCTCGGAAATTCATAGTCACTCGTACCGTATCCGTATTTATCAGATTCAGAGAAATCGACATCACTCCTATCCTATATGCTATTCGTAGCATATCGTTGTTTCTACCCGATTGTGCAATACCGTACATGTCCGGTATCGTTCCTTTCGAATGGTTGCTATACCATTTAACGCGCGTGGCTTTTGGACGAGCTCCAGCATTTCCGTACGATAACTGCTAACGATTCTTTCGGTTATCGTAACAAGTATCGTCAAATATCACGTTGCGATCTAACATTATCTCCCTTCGTACTCTTCTCAAACTCCTCTAACTTTCAAATTCCTACTCTCTGACATCAATGATGGTGTTTTATACCGAATGCAAGATAAACGGACAAAGAAAGTAGCGAAATCGTGTTTTGTAACAGATCGATCGCGCGCCTCTGTTTATTCGTTGTTACCTTTCCTGCAAAATTTTATAGGACGTAGTAGGTTTCAATTTGGAAAAACATACAGTGCGATTTTTCAAAAACACGAAATATGTATAGCTACAAATTTTTAATCGATAGGAACGTTAATCGTTCTACGAACAACTCTGCTGTTAATTTTAATAGAGAGCAAATGTAGATAACGCAGATGGCGAGAAATTGAAAACTAACTCTGTCGCCAAAGCCTCTTCAAGGAATACGAGAAGACTTCCGGATTTCTGACAAATTCACAAGAACCAATGACTGGCGCGATATTCCCCATTGATCCACGTCTTATCGTTCAACGATAGACGAAAGTTTCTAGGTAAAACAACGAGATTTTTACCGCGCGATATTCCACGAAGAAAAAAGAGACCGCAAGCGGTGGCATAAAAGATTCCAGCGCTATACAGTTTAATAGAATTAAACCGTAAATTAACTTTTTGATGCCTCTTCCTCCTCGCTTTTTAAGTTCCGTCCCGAGTTTCGGCGACATTTAAAGGAACGGGTGGAAATTACTTGACAGCACGAGCGTCGGTTTACTTTTTGGCGGAAAAATAAAATAAAGGAAGAAAAGAAAATGCGCGACGTAGTAGGATGACGTTTGGAATTGGCGTATCAAGTCGGAAAAAATAACGTCTTGTTGATACTTATCGTTGGAAACTTATTGCGCGAGATAATGCGCGCGAAAGGAAGCGTATTTAGAAGCGGTGAATCGTGGGAGAGGAAACGAAACGCTAACGACCCTATGACTTCCGGTAGAAAAGCGAGAGTTTGCAAAAATAGACGAAAGACGGTCGCGAAAAATCGGGGTGTAACGAACAAGTCGACACGAACGATCGTCGAAAGAAAAATTCGTCATAATAGGACGTAAGATATGGAATTTAGATGGAGATTGCATTTTATAGAAGGATGTCTTAAATTCAAAAAATCTGTTGGATCGCCTCTGATAAAACTTTGCTTCGTATAATTTATACGATGGTATAGATAGGAAAATGCTTAACCGCAAATTCGACTAACTTTGCTATTTTGAAAATACATTTCTTCGTCGAGTAAAATGAGAAATTAATTTCTTTCGTATTCGTACCATTAATGCGGCTTTAGCGAAAATTAGATTCTAATTGTTGGCAAAATGTTTAACGTCCCCTCGGTAAAATCCTTAGAAATCAACCCTTCACGCTTTTAACCAATAATTCAATTTTTGTTGTGCATTAATTCTTTTCTCGCGTATTAAAATTTTTCTGTATTAATTTTCACTTGAAAATTTGACCGCAGAGAGATTTGAAGCAAAATTTAACAACGAATAAAACTGGTAAATTCTCAGAAACCTGGAATTTTTAAAATACACGTAATTAGGAAAACAGTCAATAAAGGTTAATAAAAGCCGAAACTATTTTTAGCAATTTCAGTTTTGTATTCTAGAGAAAAAAAAATAAACCAGTTTCAATAATTTTACTTTCGAATCGCGAAGTAACAAAAATTTGGTTTCACGCCAGACGACAGCATGAATCAAAATATTATTAATTTTCCACTTTTTGAAGATTCCACCTTTTCCACCTTTTTTTGTGTCATCTGTACCTCTCTCTATTTCTCTGTATTTATTCACGAAACAAATAAATAAAAATTTCGATGTACGATATCACGTTTCTCCGACGCATTGTACAATATAATCTAACGGGATTTTATTTAATTTCCCGACGACTATGGAACTGCAAACTTTCAGATTCATAGAACGAGCGAGTTCGTTGGGGAAAGTAACACACAAAGAGCTTGGATAACTTTGTTAGAGAGCCTCTTGGTTGAATTTCATGAAACACGGAGAGAAATTTCCACGGGATTTTTGTGTGTAAAGTTAAATGGATATTTAGAAAGGATCTGTCGATTCACGATGCATTTTCTCGAAATAGGTGTGAATGTTCTTAGGACGATACGAAAAGTTACGGATTAATGACGTTCGTGCGGGACCGGTTTCAAAGTTGTCTGACAATAAACGGTCCATTTTCACTCGCGGCACGTTTCCCCTCTTTCTACTACGTTTCGACGTTTCCTCTCTCATTAATTATGCCTCGTTAAGCAGTATTGTGACTGGAAACGTGTTATTTTGGAAATTATTTTGACAAAAGTTACTCGAACTCGAAAAGCTGAAATTTTAGTAACGATTTCAGTCGCAATTACATTTTCATTTTCAGTTTATCCGAATATCCATAACTCGAGTACTCTAATATCCGAACGCTTTGCCTTCCGAACGTAATATTTCCCATTAACGGATGCACTTTTCCCTTTCCAATATGTACATATTCTATCGGTGTTCTTTCGCTATCGTTGTCACTATCGCGAATTCTGATTGCAAGAATTTAGTATGAAATTAGTAGCGTTCTAACTGTCGTAACAAAATGAGACGCGATTAAAGAAACTCGAACGTGACGCGAGTACGACAGAATTAGCAAAAATTAGCGGTGTTGGAAAAGCCACGATCACAGACATTGGAGAACAAAAGCTTGATATAGAAGATTGTCGAAAGCACGTAGATTCCTCGGTGTCACAGGGTAAATTTGACTCACTGTGCGATAAGATGGTTAATCCCAATCGCTTTATCATGAGTCATCGCCAGGGTAACATCCAGTCGCTTTAGACACGATACATCCGTACGACCAAAGTCTTTCTGCCGCTCCAACAAATAAAATAATATAAATACTTCTGCCGAAATCATCCTAAACTTAAAGTCTATCGTTGCGAACCGCGAACCATTTATTTTATCGTACAAGTGCGTGGAAATAAAGAGTTCGATCTCCTGTTTTGAGATCGACATTTTTTCAATAAGTCGTTGAATTATTACGCGACACTGGCAACGATAGAAAAATCTTAGATACACCGATGTAACGAAATGGTTTCGTCGCGATAAAGACGACGATAACGACGATTCTATACAAATGGAAACAGCAAACGAAACGGATAATGGAGAGGTGCTTTCTCACGTCGAAGCATTCGCGCGACACTCGAAAAAGAACTCGCACGGTTCGAAGTACAAGAGTAATGTAACTCCGTGTATCGTAGTTACTTGTGTCGAAGGGATTACGCGATTTAGCAGCCAACAAGATACGATATCTATAAATATTTTAAGAATCCGTCAGTTAATCTTAATCTGGACTTGGATTGATGGAATTTCATACGAGACAAGCGAGTGTTCCATTATCTGAAAATTCCATTATCCAAATTGTTTTGTCTATCTATTAATTCGAGTCTCTATATCGTATACTAGTGTTGTTTTCTTTTCTTTTTTTCGAAAGAAATAATCGAGAGAAAGATACACTTCTATTGTTTACGCTGTAATAAATGAAAAATTTCGATGTAAATTATGATCTTCAATTATATTAATGCTACTTGTCGAGAACAATATGATATTCAAAGGAACGTTTCTCCGCATTAATTATGTTTTGCGATTACAAGTCGCAATGGAGACGTATTTCTGCAGTATGAATAAATTTTTGTCTGGCCCCCTTAACGAAATTAATGGAAATGGAATAAATTACGATTTCTCAATCGCGTTAATTTTACCTTTTCAAGCTATCAAGAGAATTATTATCAATTAAATTGATTAATCTTTTCCGACAAAATTGATTTATCGTACGGTTATAATTATAACTGTTTACAATAACATCCGAAGAATTGTTTTCTTATTTCAGTGGCACAAATAAATCCCTGTCAATTTTGTTTGCGCAAAGTTAATTAAGATTTCATTCAAAACACACGGCTGTCCTCCGATCCTATTAGTTTCGCTCTTTGAAAAACCAACGTCTCTTGGAAGTTAAATCGAAAAGAAAGTTCTTGCATTCCTGTATTACGGGTAGATTTCTATCGACCACTTCCAATAAAATTAATAAAAAAAAAGACAAGAGACTATATTACAGAGAAATTGACGATATTACACGTAACTTGAAATTATAGTATTTTATATTAAAACGTACATTTCATAAAGGACATATCGCATCCATCGTCACCGTCGTCGAAAAGACCGTAAAAATCTTAGATTTCAAACTTTTATACGATCGGGTGACGTATTCGTTGTTCGGGTTTCGATCGTATTTTCATTAATACATCGCACTTTATACTCGTCAACGTTACTACGTGATCATTCCACTTCGCTTCTTTCGGACAGATCCGGAAATTTTCAGGAAACGTCGGCATAAAGCACCGAATGCCAAGAAAAACACGATTGAATTCCGAAGAGCCACGAGTACGTTGTTTAACGATCATCAGTGGAGAAATATGTGTGCGCGAACCAGTCAATAAGCCTAATCACGCGTAATCTGGGTAACCAATCTCACAGCCGGATGCGTAGATAGTTAGATCAGCCTCGGAAATGCAAGACAATGAGGATCGCCGATACGGTCGGTTGCAGGAACTGGGAGCGGAGTCGATCGCGCGTGATCGATCGTTCTCCAAAAACTACGCCTCGACGTCTTCGTTCCGGTCGATCGTCGCTTCCAGCCGAAATAATTTTACGACAGCTTTCCAGGACCTTTGATATTCCTCTTAGTAGGCAATGATTGGAAACCTATACAACTCATCGCGAATTTAGATCGTACAGAAACTTTCGAACGTAATTGGCCTCGTGCACAAAGAAGCGTTCCAACTATTTTTATTTCATCCATTTTTCCTTTTTATTTCTTCCACTTTTTTCCCTGTTTTCTTTTATCGTGGCAGCGTTACTTTTAGGACGTTTTCTCTTTCGAATCGCGAATGACTTTACAGGGAAAGAACGTTAACCGTACACGTAACGTTCCCTCGTAAATAAATCATTTTTTTCAAACGGAAATGAAAAATTCTCTTTCTTTTTTTTTCTGCTTCCAGTCGACGCTGCTCGATATTCTCTATTATTTATTTCACCGAATATAGACCGTGAAACTTAATCCCGATGGAAAAGAGAACGGGAGATTTGGGTTGTTTTCGAAAAACGAGAGGGAAATGAAAATCGTGGAAAGTTGAATCGAAATCGTATCGAGACTTACAAAGGCGAACCGGTGAAATACGCACGAATTGTGTTTCGATTTGAAGAGGAAATAATGCCATCAACGAAATAGCCATTCGCAGACTCTCGAGGTGGATTCAATCGGCTGTGATCGATTGTTCCACACAAATTGCATTTCCTTCCCCGGACAACCTGAAGGACATCCACGAGTTACGGTAATATCGTTTAAAAGAATGTCATTATCGCGACTCCTCTTGCGAGTGTATTTGTTACCTGATGCCGGCTTTGCTCGTGAAACATAAATTCCAATTAAATGGAACGATCGAGAAAATTGTAAAGCCAATAATGTATCGAAAGTGAAATCCTATAAAGTTGGATAAATCGAATAAGATATATATATAAGTATAAGAATGTAAGAATTATCGAACCTATTATTGGACAATTGGATTACTTAGACTCAATTTTTTGGGGGGGATTTTCTTTAGTTTCTATACATGGAAGTTACACTTTTTTTTTATTTGACCCAGATTTTAACCAAATTCTGACTAGATTGTTTCTTAATTTTTTTTATTTTAGCTAAATACAGAAGAAGCTGCAAAAATTTAAACGCTTCGACGGATGTTATCTATGGATTTTTTCGAAGACGAATCGAATCGTAAAATTTCTTTCGTCGAAGTGCGTATAATTTCTTTTGCCCCTTTCCTCTCTGCGTACCTAGATTTTCTTTACCGTTTATTAATATAAATTCTTAAATTTCTAAATGTACGATCTAATACCAGAATATAAATGAACGTTATCGAATGCTTCTCACCATTAGTTTCGATCGATTACTACTTTACATTCGTTTAACCGATAACGTGTTTAATTATCGATTCAATCAATATATCGATTTCATTCACACATTTTTCTCTGTTTAACAATTTTTCTAGTTCTAGTAACTATAAATCCAACAACTACGAACATTTACATCAAATTGCCATCTTCAAAATTATCATTGGTAGAGTTTTAACTAGTTTAACTTAATTATAGATCTTTACATTAACCCATTATCTGCAAATTTTATCTTCATCCACGCATTGTAGTTTTTGGACACAATGAATTGCCCCAAACGCAAATTTGTCTTAAGGTATAAACGCAAACCTAGGGCCTACGTCCTATGAAAATGGACGAATAGTAAAAATACATTTTCAAAATAACAAACATATGATGTTACGTACTTTTTATCGAAGAAGAAAATCAGGGCTAGAGCGACGTAAATTTCTTTTTACGATTCGCGGTACCTCTGATAGATTTAATACCGTCGTTATCGTAACATCTATATTCCCAGCTTTCTAATCTCAGCAGCTTCTTCGTCCTGACTAGCTAAACTTGCCGACAATTCTTGACCTGCTTCTCCCAACGATATGATATAAAGTCGAGCTCATTGCCCAATTTACCAGCATACGAAGGATCTTAGCATCGGAGAAAGAGATCACAGGACTTTGCAACGCACCGTTAAAAACGCGATCGAAGCTCGAAGAATCAGAAATGCGTCATCTGACGATTAACGCGCATACGCACGTAATCCGAGGTATAGCTCGATGACATGTGTTTTCAATTAAGCTATTTTCATCGTGGACCGACTTTCTTACAGTTTCTTCGAAATTCCGACGATACGTCGCTTATTATAATATCTATACGCGATTCAATTTCTATCCCTACTGAAATAGAAATACTCATCTTCAAAGTTGAAAGCTTCAACGCGTAATTAACGCTCGTAAAAGGTGACTTTTTCATCGATTATGGGAAAATTGTTCTTACAGAGTTTCGTAAACTAGTATGTCGCGTGAAACGACTGGAAGACTTCTTGTTTTAAAGAGAAACGTAGTCCTCCCTTCGGCGTTTTCGAACGAAGACACCGTGAAAAATATTTATATAATATCGGTGATTTCGCTGTCCAAACTGTCGTATATCGTAGTAACGTTTCCGAGTTGTTTGTTAGCATGCTGCCGCGGAAAGTACACACAGCCAAGAAATTTCTTCCTCGAGGGAGAATCTCAGGCAGCGTGACTACGCGAAAAATACGACTTTCCAGTCTTGGCGCGTCTTACATTTCACGGATACTATCGCGCTACTAACACTTCAGGAACACGTTCGAAACTCGAACAACCACGAATACGTCATCTTAACGAGCTTTTCCGATAGTAAATTACCGCGTTGGAGGGCAGCGAAGAGGTAGGAACGGAGATAGTCAGAGAGCGCACCGTAATTATCCTTACTCGGCCAGGTTGCGGGCCATACTTTCAGCCGGCGGCGTTTCTTAACTTTATTAATTGCCGTGGCTTCGTTGCGGCAATTTGATGCAGCTAGATCATTACAAGTTAAGCAGCCCACGACGCCATTACTTGCTACACGTGTGCGCGTCGCAAGTTAACACGGCGCAATTACTTAAGCCAAGTTCACGTAAGACGGTCGTCTATTTCCGCGGACCGAAACGATCCCGCTTCTCCGTCTACGCTTTGGTGTACCGAGCGTCGCTAAGTTTGATTCGCAATTATCGGTCCGTCTCGGTCACGTTCCATCTTCGAACGCGAATGGGACGTTGTCGTCGCTATGTTTCGTCGCTAACGCGTGTCTGCACCGATATCTCTTCGATATCTTTAACGAAATTAAAGGCTTAAACGAGTATTCTTCTAAAAACGATGCAAAAATGCTTTTTCGATCGGTGAACGTAAATTTACGAACAGATTGCTCGATGACCGTACGAACTAACGATCTTACTCTGTGTTCTTGCTCGTTTGATCTAATCGAAAGCTGTATGGATGCTCTGAGAACGCACCTTTATGCAAGGACTTTTGCCTCTTGTTATTACAGTTTGTCATACGTTTTACTTTTCGACCATCTAGGCCGGATGAGAGCAAACAATTACCTATTGACGATCGATCGGTGGTGAATTTTCACATATTTTTTGTAGTCCTCTGTCTTTTCGTACGAAGTTTTCTATTCCAATTTCGTAAAACTCCCTCTCTTTTTCTTCTTCTTTTCATCCTGCTTTTTAACATCAAGTACAACCAGAATGACCAAAGTTTACACGCGAACGATGGGAATTTTGCTTCTGTTACTTGATCTTAATACGCACCGATCGTTTTCTTCTTCCTAGAGTGGTATATGATCTTTAATTATTAACGTTTAAGGAAAATACGAACCGGTCACATTGTTGAGAATCCCGGGAAAATTTACAAAGTGGCCGTTTCAAGCGTCAAGATTCGCTGCCATTTATTAAAAATTTGAAAATAGTTAAAAACATATAAATCGTAAAAAGTAGTTTCCTTGGGAAAAGTTTCTAAATCGGAAGATGTCGTTTCATCGGATTATCGAGTAATATTATCTTATATCATTTTCTTAATCTCTAATTACGACTATGAATTTTATTCAACGTTAGTCAGGCTTTTCGCTCGTTCTCGCTTAAATACCATCCCATTATTGCTATATCCGAAGAAAAGAAGGTTTTCAGGTTTTCCGACTCTTCTTGTATAATACTAGGTTTATCTGTACGTTAACGCGAGAAAGTAAGAAACGCGTGAAGAGAACATTCGGTATTAAGAACTTTCACTGCGTTTTTGCCATTAATGGTAGAAATTTCACATTCCGAAAAGGAAGGAACGCGGTATAATCGCGTATATTCTCCTTTATCGATACAGCCATAGAAGGAGAGACGTTAACGAGAAAAACCGTAACCAAATAAAAAATAGCTTGACTTTTACAAATTCAAGAACTAATCTTCTTCGCTCTCTCTCTCTCTCTGCGTTATAGATAATATTTTCAGAAACAAAATTTTTACGCCGTTAAGATCGATCTTTGTTTGACTAATTTCCGTCAAATGCATTTTATCGGTCGTTTTATATACATCGATTAAAGTAAAAAGAATATTACAACGTCAAATTGAAAGTCGATCGAAAGTTGATTATTTTCAGGATAATTATTTCTCATTTACGATTAATATGATTTCGAATCTAACGGTCAGTTACGAATAAACCTTTAATCAGTGAATCTTTAATAACAAAGGGCATGTTACGGTCGGACGGTTTTTGTCGTTTCCAACGAAGGATAGGAGAATTTTTAATGTTTCACAAAAGCCAGCCGAGCCGGAAATAATGGTCGGTCGACGAACCGTCGTTTCCCGACTTGACCACGAGTAATTAATTAATACGAGAAAAGATTAACGGAGGATGCGCGCGATGTGGACAAAAATGTTCCATTTTCTACGTTTCGTTGTTACTGGGTTTTCAAACAGAGCTATGGATTACTCGAATAGCCGACTACTCGCTCGCTTTGCAAAACATGCATATATTTTTCTCTTTTAGAAAAACAAGCATCGCAGCAGGTAATTTGTAAACAAGCGAATTCTTCTAATTGTATTTTATTAGTCTATTAAACAAAATTTACATCAATTTAATTTAATTATTACTTTGAGAAAAGCTCTACTTAAGAAAAGTACTACTACCTTTTATTACGATACGATACGATAAAAACGATGTTACTCTTACTTATTATACCAGTAATTAGTAGTAATTACAAAAATAAAGCCTAAGCTAAATAAACGTTTTCAAAAAAAAAAAAAAAAAAAAAAAAAAAATGACGCGAAAACAAGCTACAGTGATTCACTGATAAACAGGGACTGTATTTACGTTTTATCACATCTGTCGCTATGTTCCATTAACAAATTGCATTCGAGAATCGTATGTTCCGAAAGATACAAAAACACGTCGCAATGATTAATGTGTTAGGAGATTCTTATTTATGTTCCATTATATCTGCCATTAAAGCGTATTAATAAATTTTATTCAACGATCTCGCGTCGAACAAGCCGAAACGGACTACGGTAATTAATTCGTCGGAAATAAAAAGGACCTTGTTTACGTTTTGTCGCATTAACGAATTATATTCGGCAATGGTACTTCGTTTCGAGAAGCACGACGCAAAAACAAGATATAACGAGCTATGTCTGAAAAGAGCATCATTTATGTTTCGTTATATTTATCAGTTATACATGTCGGTACATTTTATTCGATCGTATCTTTTTAAAGAACGTCGTGGAACGCGTTTCACCAGCTCGATGGAAAAAAGCGATCAAAGAGATTTCCTTTATTTTCGGGACTAAATCTGCGAGCTGTTAATTCGATGAACCATAAATCGCCAGCTTGTAGATATGGATGGATGGAACACTGTGCGTTTTTGTACAGAGTCCACCCATTTATCGGTGGATTTGGTTAGCTCCGACAGGTATATGTAAGTAAATGAACTAGCTTTTAGCGGAACGCTGCCAATTTTCTGCGACTGCTAAAACAGTTCGCTTTCACCGTTTTATTGGTTCGTTCATCCGTGAATCCAAATTTATGCCTAATACAAACATTAGAATTCGAAAGGCGATCGTTGAGCGGAGATAGCTGAATTTTTGTTCTCTCGTATCGTAGTTGATCGTCACCGGTGTCAATTTCGATTTTTCTATTTGTCTGCTCTGACAAATGTTACAGTTGTAAGCTATTACCGTGACACGGTACGTACGATATCGACATAACGTTCGATGATTGTATTCAGAATAGTTGTTACAATAGTTGAGATTCACTTTATATTTCTTAAAGTCGTTTCAGTTATTTACGCCGAAGCAATTTTCTTGCAGTTTCTATGCCAATTTCAGATAATTCGATTAATAACGTTGGAAAATTTCTCCTCGTAAATAGTTTCCCAGTAATCTTCCTTTGATTTCGCAAAAAGATAACTATTTAACCTGACGATTTTGTCCGACAAAGTCCCAGACGAGAATTTTAATTACTCTGTATCTTCTACCGCGATACTTTTATCGGATCTTTAATCCTTCGTGTTACTACGTACGCTCCGTTTCAATTTCAATTTCTAAATAATTGAATTTCGATCTTTCGACCTTTAATTAACTTTCATCCACCTCGTGCAATCAGTGTAGCTTTTTGCGATTTTCTATATTCGCTGAAAGAATTTACAAATTCGCAACTATCCGTCTTTGCCCAATTCGGTAACAAGAAAGAGACTAGATTAAGAGAGGAAATGAACGGGGATTAAATTTGATTTCTCGGCAAACCAAGCGTCGCGCGAACGACTTACCGAATCACATGCCATCCACTTTTCCTATTCCACCACCGCATGCCACGTAATTTTTGACCATTTTCTCGAAATAACGCCAAGAGACGAATTAAATTAAAAGAAACAAAAAACGAACAAAGGTTAAATTCGATTTCTCGAAAAAGAAAACGTCGCGCCAACGAATCACGCGCGCTATATCCACTTCTATCGTTCCATTCTGTATAATTTTTGGCCGTTTCCTCGAATTAACCCCAAGGAACGAATTGAATTAAGAAGAAAGAAAAAAATGAACGGCGATTAACTACGATTTCTCGAGAAACAACTTTGCGCAAACCAGTTTTCTTTTATCGCCTTTTCCGCGATCCCTACTCCACTTGTCCGCTATATCTACCATTCACCTATTGCTTCACGACGAATCACTCTCTATCCGCTTCTACTATTTCACCGCAATCTGTATAATATCGCGCACGTTCGTTCCATTTTGAGGCAGTTAGGGGAATCGCGTGCTACGCCTTGCGAGTCTTCCGCTGGCGCCGAATTTCACCGTCTCTCCTCGGGACGTACTTGATTTCGCTCATCCGGAAAACCTTAGCGAAGCATCAGGTGCTCGCAGGTGCAAGGTTAAATTGAATAGGCGCTCGTGAATATCAACGTCATCGTGTTACACGAGCAGAGGGAGTTTAAGCCTCCTTCTTCCGGCACATGCCGAAGTAAACACGGCGTCGCGACGCGCGAATAAGAACGCGAACGTTTCCTTTCTCTTTTTTTTCCCCGATTTCGTCGCGTTATATCACGACTTTACCTGCAGAGATCCTCCTTTTTACTACCTTGGTTTTTGCCTACGAAAAACACCGCGAAAACTCAACGATCAACGTAAAGTAATCGGAAAGGATTCCTACGAGATTACGAGCGTTCACGGAAATTCATATTTTCACGACATTAACTAAAAACGTAGAAGCTAGAGATTTTTAATTTTTTTAATTTAAAATGTTTTTAATCGGACCCTTTTAACGAGATACTTTCGATACACGTCCGGGATAAACGTAAAAAGAAATCTAAGAATTCGACGCGGATATACCGCTAATAATAAATTAAATCAATTTTAAGAATGGAAATTACTCGAAATTTAAATAGATCGGAGCAAACGATTATGATCTTTTTTCTCTCGCGAACAAATAGAATTCCTACGAAATGTTAAGTGTATCGGACGTAATACGCATTTAATACGTATACGTATATAAACCAACGATGTAACGTTTTATGTTAATTTTAAAAAGTGAAAAGAATCGTGAACGAATAGGTGTTATTGTTTGCTAATTCGTCAATTAATATCAGGTATTACAGCCAATAAACCCGCAAGATATCTTTATCTAAATCTTTATGTAATTCCACCATCTACACGATCCTTTCTCGGTAATCTATTGATCGGATAGGTTACGAATTACATCATCCAAGGCATTTATTTCCAGACTATTGCCAATTCGAGCAACGAATTAGCCCGTTTTCTTCTAGCAATAGATCGATACACCGGTCTTCGTATTACCATTTTTTCTTCCAAAAGATTATAATCTTCCTCGACGCTGTTGGGATTTTCTAACGTTAAAAAAATATCTGAAATCTCGACAAATCTTGTTTCAATCTAGGCGTTAAATATTTTCTTAGAAAATGAAAAGTATCTGTTTCGATAAAACACGAAAAAATCGTTAGCGATTCTTCGAGAATTCTCGATTCTTTGTTTCTTTCAATTTTACGTTAAAGATCTCCTCGAAGAAGAAAACAGCTTCTTCGTCTACCGAAACAAGAGCGAAAAATAAAACGATCGAAACGTGAGGATTCCAAGATCTGGAACTTGGAAGGTCGCTTGAGAAGGATCGGAAGACGACAAAATGGAAAGTATTGAAAACGGGAAATAGCGAGGCTAGACATCAAACAAATCTCCACCGAGCAACACCCTCGAAATCAGCGACGGTTCGCATCCGACGATCGTTAATTCGCCGTCAAAGTACCGCGGGGACAGGCGCCAGGGTATCCATTAAGAGCAGTGAAAGCGGCTGGTTGTATCGTTCCCCGTCGTGTTTCCCTTATCCACCTGTTCGCAGCATTGTTTCTGACGCATTACGCGGCACTTTATTCCTGTGGGAAATCGCGTTAGCGAGCGCTTCTCCTCTTCTGCGGAGACAATACGTGAGAAGATGTAGATCGATGCGTTCGCTGCACCGGGATCGATCCCGACAGCGTTCTCACGGGACAGCCTGTACATATGCGCGTTTCCGCTCGAGGAAGCGACTTCCGTCGAATTCCATTGGCCATTCGTCCTGTACCGGGTGTCCGATTATTCACGTTTTAACGTTCGAATCGCTGGTTCTTAATACCGTTTATCGTATAAGGTATGGAACAGTCGAGGTTCCATTGCTTCGGATACGGTAAAGACGTAACATAGGGTACATAGAGTGAAACACGTAAATCCTTACAATTTGTACTCTCCGAAACCATTATAGAAACGGACGTGAAATTTGGTCGCGTCGAATGATTCAAGGGGCTAACGATAAATTTAAGCAAGCAAGTGGCAATTTTTCGAAATGGAACTTACAGCGAAGAACAATTTTTAAGAGCAATTTTGGGCTTTTTTTCTCACTCGCTTGTTAACGTCTATAATCCAAAGAAAGTACGAACGACGAAAGAATGAGAAGAAAATAGATCGCAGCATTCCTTGGTACTTCAAAATGTACCATGTAGCGATAAATCAAATTTCTAGATATTGTTGTAATCGAACAATCCGACGGTATTTTTATCAACGTTTTTATCAACGAGTATTTGTTTGTCTTTTGCCCTGAAATAAATACAAACGAACGTAAAATGAATATAATATATACGGGTGTCTTTAAACGATATTTAATACTAGGAATCGTGCTGACATTCTTTCCATTCGATAATTCATACAGCTCAAATTCAATTCCACCTAAAACGTCTTATCTCGATCGCGATGATAAATCAAATCATCGGACAGTGAATCCTTTATCGCGAAAGAAAGTTCGTTGGAAGCATAGCGCAAGACAGCCTTTTCCATCTGGCATAGCGCCAAATCAGTATGTAATTTACCGTCTCCGTTTTGCTTACTTCCGTGGCGGTCACAATGCGTTCTCAGGCTGCACGGGAAACTGGGTCAAGAATAGGTTGAAGGGAAAATACCACGAATCCCGACAACTTTCGGTATTTGCTCACCGTTTGAATTATCGATTGTATATTCAGGTAATAATTTTATTGGGACAATTCTAAGTAGCAAGCGATCGAAACGAATCGAAGGTAATAATTATTTCGAA
Organism: Bombus affinis; assembly: GCF_024516045.1. Classification (NCBI taxonomy): domain Eukaryota; kingdom Metazoa; phylum Arthropoda; class Insecta; order Hymenoptera; family Apidae; genus Bombus; species Bombus affinis. The sequence goes on along the minus strand of NC_066344.1, from coordinate 819,163 downwards.
TGAAAGTTAACAAGCAGATCAATTTCTTTTTTAATTAACGTATAAATAAGTAAGAAATTGAAACGACAACGATGAATAGAAAACGGGTAATACTTTACAATTTGGCCTATATCTTCGAGCTTTTTCGAGCTTCAATACGCTGGAAAAGATTATTTGAAGAGATAAAATATCGCTTTAAAAAGTGTCGCAAACGATATAATTTCATGTTGAAACGAAAGCTAAGCTAAAACCAACTATTATTTCCAACTATTATTACGATCTTAAATAAACGACACTTACGATCGTTCGCGACATTTTTTAAAACGATATTTTGTCTTTTTAAGTAGCCCTTTTCAATGTATCGAAGTTTCAACCAAACCGATCAAATTATAAAACGTCACGAAAAGTTTATCCGTGCAACGTCCAGTACCGAATCGAAACACATGTGAAAACGATCAATGAGAATAAGTTTATCGATGTATCGATTCAAAGGTCTTCCCACGTCCATCGCGTTGACGTGTTTTTCGGCTGTTACTACTTTCGCTCTTCCTTTCGAAAATAACCTTCTTAAATAAAGAAGAGGGTTTCTCAAATAGGAAAGAAACGATTGAACGAATTACGAATATCATCCCATAACTTCGTAAAACGCTAATGATCGATCGTATGATTTTCTTCGAGTTCGTAAATAACTTTTCTCGTCACTGGCTCTCGTAAATCTCGTTTTTTCTTCTCTTCCTACGTAACTATTCGCATCCGTAACGTAGCAATTACTGGATGTTAGTCGCGTGTTATTAGAATCAATATTTTTGTTCTGTCAGACAGTCGCAGTGCGATAGAAAGACACTCTGTAATCTCTTGTTACGCTTAAAATGACACTGGATTTATATAACGAAAAGAAATCGTTGACGGGAAAGATCAGAATGTTGTCACTTTACGTTCGATAACTCCAATACGTTTAAATTAATTCGAAAAGATCGCAAATGAGAAACTGCAGAAATGCCCGATGATTTAAACGATGTAAATTAGTAAATACACCGAGTGTAAATTCATACCGAGTTCTAATGATCGAAAGCCATCAATCACGTGACGTAACAAGTAGCGTACAATTAAATTCCCATTAAGTACTCCGTTCGTGGCAATTATTAGCTTCTGTTTCTGCCAACAAGAAGAAAAATGATGTACGTATCATCGATCTTAATTTCTTTTCTCGTAGCCACGCGTAACGAGTTCGTTAATAAGGTGTTAAAGCTTGTTTCTTTGACAAAAAGTGACATTGCGAACCTTGCACTTTTCGATCGTAATTTTTCGCCAAGTGCCAAAAATAACACGCAACGAATGGAAAACTTTTCGAACGCACGATCGATACAAGCTCGAAATCGAGCGAATTTTTAGCGAATTAGGGTGTTTCCTACTTCCTTCGTGTTCCTGCTTGAGAAACTCGTGTTTCCGATGGTTTGGGATGGCTCTCGTCAGATGCATTCTTTAGTTACGCGACGTTTCTTTTCTTCGGAGTGACTTTGATCGAAGAAATCAGAATTCTTCGTTGCGTATTAAAATTCTCTCTCGTGCTCGTTATCCGCGATAGTTTAGCTTCAACAGCTTTTCAAGCACATCGTATACTTACTTTTCTTTTTGTCGTGCTCTTCGTATCTCCTTAACGTCACACAACGTATCTGCTAACGAAATACGGATGGAAAGGAACAAAAGCACGCGGTAGTACGAAAATGTCCGTCACTTAGTCGAAAATAACTCTGCAAGTGCGAGCGCACCATCTATCACTTTACCATGCTCACTTAAAGCTTCATCGTGTACGCATCGCACGTGCTAATCAAGCGAGCTTAATTTAACCCGTAATCCATAACCGATTACGATCCGCGTAATAAGGCTGTCGTAATTAATATAGTCAAGTATCTCGAGAAACGTGTATTTTGTGTTATTTTTCGTTCGCGTAACACCCGATACCGACGTTCATTTGCTTCCGAATCGAAACTTTTATTAACACATTTACCGACGAACGTATTTTTTAAGCTGATTTTCCACTCGCGATAATTGAATTCTACGTTGAAACGAACAACGTAACGCGTAACTGAATTTACGGTATTGAGCTTTACAAAATAGAATATGTAACATAGTTTGAACACTTTGGTTGACGCATATTGCTGCAATTTCGTAAAAATGCGCCGAATTAAATATCGCGCAACATAAAAGTGACAGGAGCAATCTGTATCTTTAAAATTTTATTTCGTTTATCTATTACCGAACTATCGTGTTTCATCGCTGTGCATATCATTTGCAATTGCGTATACCTACGTAGAGCTGGTCGAAGCAAGAATAAGGCTAACGCTAAAACTTTTAATTCGATCACATCCTATCGTTTGCCGTAGGATCGTGAAAATACGCGCGATCGAAATTTCTAATACACGAAGCGATCGCCGGAATGAACCGAGAATTCTTAACAAACGTTACCGTTAAAACGATATACTTCCTGTTGTGTATTCGTTTATGGATCCGACTCTCTCGATTTCTAAACCATATATGGGTAATTTGAACTTTTTAAAACGTTCGAAAATCGTACAAAACCTGCCAAATTTTTCGCCGACAAAATTCCACTAACAAACTTTTTATCGACAACGCTCATCGACGATCCTACTTGTTCGCAAAATCCAGGAACCAATCTTCCAACATCCATCGTAAGAATCATCGAAGAAAACCGAATTCGCTTGGATGTAGCGAGAGAACCGAGGCGAAATCGGTCGTTAAATTAGCAAAGGAATAAGAGACGAAGAAAAGCTGGTATTACCGTCTCCTATTAATTCGACGATTAGCTGTCGCGAGGGCAGCAGTCAAACAAGAAAGAGTAGACTAATTCCAGGTTATCTTCGTCCATTCTTCGTCCCAACTCCGCTTCTTCTTCCGTTCTCGTACACTCTGCTTCCTTGTTCTTCCGTCTCTTCGTTCTCTCCGGCCTTTCACGATCAGGTTAATTAACTCGATTATCGTTTTCTTTCTTTCTTCCGTTACAGGTGCGCACCTTGTTCGTGAGCGGCTTGCCGATGGACGCCAAGCCGAGGGAGCTATATCTGCTCTTCAGAGCATACGAGGTGAGTCTTCGTTATTTTACAAGTTAACCTGACCGGCCACCGTATGACCAGGGTATGACCTAACGTTTTTGAAACTAGTATTACTTTTTTACTAATGCTCCTCCGAGCATACGACGCGAGTCTTGATTATTTTACGAGTTAACTTAACTCGCGACCCGTAATTGGGGCATGACCCAACGTTGAAGCTAATCTAACGTTTTTCGAAGTAATCCTACCTTTTTACTAATGCTCCTCGGGGCGGATCAGACGAGTCTTGATTATTTTACAAATTAACCTAATCGGTGAAAGTATACGAAGTACTAGTCTTTTACTAACGCTCTTCGGAGCATACGGGCTGAATTTTTTTATTATTTTACGAGTTAAATTAACTGGCCGCTGTGTGATCGAGCTATCACCTCGTACTAAAATTAACCTAACACTTGTGAAACTGGTATTGATTTTTCACTAAACGTGTCTATTTTCAGTATCGTTCTTCCTTTCCCTCTTTTTCCTCTTTCTTCTTTCTTTTTTGTTACATACTATAGTCTTTCGCTCTAACGAAGGTTCCGTTCGATTCAAACGTGGACTTTAAAATATAAAAGCGATTCAACGTTACCAATTCTTCGGTATATTATTTATACTTTATCGTTCGAACGCGCGTTCATCGTTGCGCGATTCAAGAAATAATTTACGTTTAGTTGTAATTTGAGAAAATTTTGCTTTGAAGAAAAAAGAGCGGAGTATTCCTGTCGAGTTGTTCTGTCAAGTTTATAAATTTTTTATATTGTTTATCGGAATTAACGCGAATAGGTATTATGCGCTGCACGACGAGAAAAGATATCGATGGAATCGCTTGAAATATGACGAGTAATTTACTTTGCTTAAATCCAAGTGTCGAAGAACGAGAAGCGTGTTACGTTTTAAAGTTCCAAAATCACTCTGATCGACGATCGCGTTCCATCGTTCGTCGTTCAATTCGTTTCAACTTTCGCCGATCGATGATAATCTCGAAATCGTAAAATTTAGAAAATTAGGAAATCATAAAATCTGGAGAATTAGAAAATCACAAGGTCATAAAATGTAGAAAATCAGAAAATTGCGAGATCGTAAGATCTAGAAAATTACAAAATTACAAAATTACAAAATCGAATTTAGAAAATTACGAAACCGTATAATTTATTCTCGCGCGAATTTCGCGCCAACGATATAAAGAGAAAAAACGTCTACTCCAGGATTTTTCAAAGTTCCAGATATATAGCTGGAGAAGTAACGACGTTGACCGCGGTTTTTACCCAGAAATCGGAGTAGATATCGCGCCGGAGAATCCGTACGAATCGTTAAAGAGACACGATAAGGGTCGAAGAACGGAGTACATTTCACGTAACTTTCCCTCTTCCAATCGTGAGTTTTCGGATAAACGGGTTATTCGGCATTCGATTACGCGATTTCATCATCTCCTTCGTCGTAACACTCTCCAACTTACTTCTCTAGGGAGAGGCAGGTGATTCGACTTGCCTAAGCTTAAACTCGATCGAAATTTGTCGCAGGTGTCGGTTAATCAACTTTGGGTCGACTTAAGTAAACGCCGACTAATAGATTCGTGTGCTTACATGTAACGAACGTGGAATATTTATTCCCTTTGTCGCTTCCTCTGCCTTTCTTTCCTCGCAGTCTGCTGTTCTTTATACGTGTTCTTTCCAATTTCTCATTCAACTGATAAATAAATAACGATAGTTGTACATGCACTGCAAAACACGTAGGATGCTCCTTCCTCGTTGATTTATTCATCTGTCGTAATTTATTAACGTTTAGATTATTGATTAGATTATTAAATTACTTGACACTTTGAATTTTAAAAAGGAATACAAAGTATTCCTTATTTTATTTCTTTATTTACTCATTTGTCAATTTTTAAATAATTATCCAATTATTGTGACTAATAGCTGTCGTTTTACTTTCTCGGTTATGTATCTACCTTTTGATTAATTTATCGTTGATCTGTTAATGAAACTAATAGCTCCGCTTGTTTAAAGTAAGAACGAGACGAATTTCGAATAAGTTTCAATAAATGATCATATCTTGCTCGAAAAAAATATCGTATTTGTAATTCGTTAGGATTTATACGTAATAGAGCTAATTTAAAACTAAGTACATATAAATGTAATCGGCAGTTTGCGTAAGCTCTGCGCGAAAATTCTGTTACGTGTTAGTTCGGTTGAAGAGTATCGGACGATACTTGGGTGAAATAGCATCATCGTTAATATAAACCATCTTTAACTCGTTTGAGAGAGAGAGAGAGAGATTGCATTAAATTAAATTTAAGAGACAATTTGCAAATGTAAACGATCTTTTAATTGAATTGTATCTTGCAGTTGCGTTAAAAATTATCACTGGGATTTCCTTTATATCGCTATCAAAGCAATTTAGTTTTGTTCAGTATGAAGGATTAATTTGCTTCAAACGAGTAGTATTGGATAATATCGATCCAATGGCACTTGTAGAACTATCGCTTAAACGAGAGCTACTTGTACAACAGCTGAACATATTTCGTATAACTTTATACGCGAAAATTAATTCTTTTTATAGACGAGATGAAATCGACTGCTCGACGATCCTTCTTTGATCAGACGTCAATTATTTCGTACGTTATTTAGAAGGTCGTTACTTAATTTTAGAACATTGATTTCTAATATAAATTATAGTTTCCTATATTCGACGAATTATTGTTCCAAACGTCTTTCGTATTCGCTTTTCATGTCGAATCAGACTCTACGAAAAGGGATTCGTCGATTATCTTAATTATCCTATCGACAGACAATCTGCGACAAATTCAAATTCCATTTGAATTTTAAATTATCTCGAAATTCCATATTCAGTTCATTCTTTGTCTACGAGACTTTTCGATTCTTGTAATTATGCAAAGTATTTAAAAAAAAAAGGCTCATTCCTATCAAAGTCCGAGGAGAAATCAGCTTTCACGAGTTAGAATTCAAGAATATACCTTGCTGCCAAAACCTAGTAAGGAGTGATGTAAGATATAGTAGGAGAAATATATTATTATTAAAACGAAAAAAAATTAATTTTTCTACCTGCCGAAGCTTCGCGTTATTGTCCAAAATCTCGAATAAATCGACTTCGTGTTAGCAAATATTTCAAATTTAATATATCCGAAATGCGATAACCCGATGACAAATTTTCATGCGAATTTCTCTTTTTATACGTAGGAGGGAAAATGCTGAACTCGGACGGAGATTCGTTTTATTTATTAATCGTTATAACGAGTACTTTGATTTAGTTATTTCGCATATTTTTATACGTCATGCGCGTTCGATGCAATTTTACATCTCTAAATTAAATATAATAAATACATAAAAATTCGCAGCGCGATAACAACATTTTCGGTATCGCGTGAAGAGGAAATTACGTCTGGCGTAATATCTTTTCTGAAACGTTGAAAGTCAACACCGCGGATCGAAAGGACACGATGGATTTGCGAGGAAAATCTTGGAACAGAGAGGCAGAGCAATTCTATCGGCGATTCTCTCTTTTTTTTATCGTTAAAATTGTCACGGCCATTGGGATATTCTCGTCTGCGGCTGACACGCCGTTATCCTCCTCCACTGTCACAGAATTCTGCCTCCACGCTCTGACAGCCGACAGCAACCATCCACATTTTCATTGTCCTATTTTGACCGTTATCGTTGGCTTTCTCTCTATCGATCGAATTAATCCAGCCTAATTTAGCTGCAATTTATTAATATTTGATTAATAACCGAAACATCGAGGGATCGATAGTACGAGTACAAGTGAAATACGATGACAATGACGATGATATATTTGGTTTATCCCGACCGATGTTTGCGATATTTTCCAGAATTGCGGATAGAAATTAAATATCGCGTATGACAAGTGGTTTGTTCTGACCAATATTCGACTAATATTTGATGTTTTAATACGGTACCGTCGTAATAGTGTTGATTGCGAATAATTGATGTTTCGATAGAGACTAAAGATAACAGTATACGTGTATGGAAATGAAATGTTTGTTCGACGATAATACTTCGATTACGTCGATTAATCACGAGTTGATATATAATATTTTATAGGATATACGTTAAAGAGGAGTTCGCGATAATACGTAATGTTATTTAATTTGTTGGAATATTCGATGCTATAGAAAATTAGGGGCCATATTGTACGTTAAATTTAGATATAACGACGATGATACGTTAATTACGTCTATTAGCGTTGAATTAATGATTAATATTTCGTATCATAGGCATAAAAGAGAAATTTCGGAGATAAAGCGTAGAGATAAAGCGTAATAATACTTAATTAGGAATATTTGATTCTCTAGGAAATTAGATATAATACTGTCGGTGTATGGAACTTAAATACAATAACGACGTTTCAATTACGTTCAGTCGTATTAAATTAATAAGAACGATCGATATCAAGCATTAAAAACCGTTTGCCGTACGCGTACATTACAAATCTGGGATTCGAAATACGATAGATACGAGGTAATTATCAATTAGAGCAGCTCGAAAAACAATTTCCTCGAATGTGATAGAAGCGTTTTTAAAAGTATCGTAATTTATTTAAATTATATGTTAGATAAAAATTATATTTTCTCTGATATTTGCTTGGTTAAAGCGATACGATAATATAACTGCAGCAGTGATAAGGGAACGAAAAACGGACAATGAGAATGATAAGAGGGAGAAGTATAATATTTGATCGCAGCGCTGATCGGACGTTTGCCATTTGATTAAATTAACTAATTAAATCGCGAGCGTGTTAACTGAACGTGAATTAATTAATCTGCTCGTAGATTGGCAATAGCGAAAATTAAAAATGAGCGACATTTATCTTGCATATTGCGTCCGATTTAAATAATAATGGCTACGAGCAATTAAAGTAATATTACGTTATATCAAATAACCTACTTATAGACTCGTACAACGTACGATACAAGAAACACGATCGATATACGACAGTCCGTGATATCGATATCGTTTCTTTTTTAAATTAATCAAGCAATCTTTCAGCTCTCTGGATCTACGTTTTACATAATTCATTTCGTTAACAATGGTACAAGATTTAACGAAATCTACATAATTTACCACATTACGCTCTCAGAGGATTTGCTTTGTTAATAAATAATAGACTTAGCGTTACAGTTAACTTCATTCAGAGTGAACAGTAGAACACTCCTATTGTATTATATTATATATCGGAATACTACTCGAATCTAACAACTTGAAACTTTAATTTTCTTCCCTTCTATATAAATTTGATTAACATTGATTAACTTTTACTAATTTTTACCTTCATTTATATTCATCGTTAGAATGATATCCTATCGCATTGTACGTAAACTCGTAGTATCACCTCATATATATGCTTCGTTTACTAACTTTTTCCAGCTATTCTGATCTCAGAATTTTTTTTTAGCAAAAGTAATATAATACGCAAAACCCTTTCATCTTTCTAAACTACGTCGCATTATAATATAATAGTACATTTCGTTGTAATCAATTCACAATCAAATAACAAATAGGAAATTTGTATGATAATAAATTAATAGATAAAAATCCTCTTCGCGCGACGTTCTCTCACATAATCGCCACGCTTCGTCACATTTTGCACGATACATTTCACTAGCAAGTAACGTTCGAAACTCCAAACAAAGACTCTCCTGTACCAGTAAGTAGGTACGTTATATCCTTAATACTCCTTTACATAATTTCTACGCTTGATCATGTTGTAATGGTTTCTGCATAAATCTATTTCGCTATTAAATAACAGATAATACATTTGCATAATACGTAGCAGATAAAAGTTCTTGCGCATACAGTGGCAAATGAAAGTTCAAAGAGTAAAACGGAAAAAAGGCGCTGTAATTTTGCGAAACTGAATTTCTAGTTAACGGAAGACTCGAATGACATAACGTGCTCGCGCGTCCTGAAACGCGGAGCGTTTAGCGCAGAAAAAATGTATCTGTAATACAAATTTTACTTATGCTCGTACAGGCTGGCCGAAAAAACCGCTAAATATTTATCGCCAGTTATAATAAACGTTCGAAATTTCCTCTTTCTGATAGAAGGCAGGCTTTCGTTCGCCGAATTCCTTCGAAGACTCCTGCTCTTGTAGAAACATCGGTAAATGCATTTGTGTCTGTACCGCGATTCTATATAAAAATTCTATTAAGATCGACTTTCTCGGAAGTATTCTTTAAACGCTTATAGCTCTTCGATAAAGCACTTTGGGACATAAGTTTGTACGAAGTCTTCTTAGCTACTCGACTAGGGCTTGTAATCCCGCGGGACTCGTTATTTTCAATCCCGCGAGATCCCGCAGAGAAGATATATTTAATAAGGAAACAAATTTTCTCTAATTTAGGATAATCATTCTTAACGATGAAAATCAAAATCAACCGAACAGAAACGAAATCTAGATGTAAATTCGATCGAAAGCAGCTTCTTTTTTAGAAACCGTATTACGATTGAAAGACTTACTATGTCCAAACGAGACGTCAGGTTGCCGACGATATATTTTATTTAAAAATCACGAACGAAATACACGTAGATTTGCAAACGTAAAACGGAAGAGATTTTGTTACACGTTTCTTATGTAAACATTTTGTCACTTCGATGAAATTCGTTATTTTCAAGTACTGAAACCTTTCAGCCTCTCGTAAATTAGCAAATTTTCATATCAATAATTTTTAACAACGACGATCATCATTATCAATGATAATTTTATATCGAATATTCGAATTACGAAGCAAAATATTACCTGGGATTATTGCACGTTTCGTCGTGCGCGTCGTCGTCGTTCGTACAGTTTTAGTTAGACGCACAGACCAGTAACATCGTACGGGATCCCGCAATTCCAATTTAACATAATGCGGGACCAAGAAATGGCGCGGGACTGTGGGATCCCGCTTTTTGGGATTCCAACCCCTACGTTCGGCCTCGTTAACACGTACTACCTATAAGTTTTGTCCCGACCTTTCCTGTTCCAGCCTGTATACACAAGTATCGATTTAAAACTTTCTTTCGTCCGTCGTTGTAACCCGTAAGCTTCGTCCCGTTTCGCACGATCCATTTCACTGCCGACTAACGTTCGAAACTTTCAATAAAAACCTCTGGTTCGCAAAGCCGCGGGTAAAAGAAAAAGAAAAAGCAAAAGGACAGGAAACAACTTTCGCAAGCACTCGAGCAGCACGAGGCAAACTGCAATTCGACGCCGCGTCGATTTTTCCCAGGCATCGATCGCGGCGAAGAAAACACTCCGCTGCGAATTCCCTTTTTCTCCAGAAAAATTTTGCACCGTCGACGAAAATCGTCGCGTCGTCGAATCCGCGTCCAACTTCTTCCGTCGAGATTCGCTCGAAGGAAACAAACGACACGAAAGTAACTCACGATCGAAGCTCACCGGGAACTCCTAGTCGGATTCATCGATGAAATAACGGCCACTTCAGCCGATTTCTCGAAAAATCTATCGCCCGCGATTCGTTATCGTCGTCCGCGACGGACTTTCTTTCTTTTCCTCGGTTCATCCTGCGACCAACGAGTTCTACGATGGTACAGCGAGGAGACAATATTTCGCGACCAAAATTACAAACATCTTTCGTATTCGTAACCCATTCGGAGATTATTTGCTTCAGAGATTATTTTTATTTATTATATTTCTTCGCGATAGTGTTATCGAATCGATCGTATTTCAAACATATCGATACGGTTATCGTAGTCAGCGTATAGATTTTATTTATACAAGGATGAAAAGATCGTGGCAAGCAAAAGGTGCGGATCTTACGAAACGGAATGTGAAAGACTGGGATATGTACCGAGGAGATGCAACAAAATAGGAAGAGCTGACGAAGATCCAAAGAGAATACTCGATGAATCCGGAGAAGAATATCCATGGATGGCAAAATTATCGAAGAAAAGATAATCACGAGTAACGAATCATGATAAAAAGACGAGGCAAGCAGGACGAATGTAATACATACATAGATGCCATCGATCACGAAAGACCGGCGATAAATAAAGCTACCATTCCATAAATCTTACTCGTTTGATACGCGCAGTTTTTTGGATAACGAATGATTAATCAAATATCAAGTCGCAAAAGAGTTCGAACCGATGCTCGTTGCTCGAATATCTTTCTGTGACATTAAATTTCGTCATTATCCGATTATTCGCTCGATACTGATAAAATACCCGGTGCATCTACTTGTTAAAGTCCGCACAGAGTTAAAAATTGTAGAAAGTTGCACTTGGAACTTACACGCTCTTGTTAACAACCGTGCAAGCTACCGTGTAAAAGAAATCCGACGTTTATATCATCTATAACCAGTTCTTTTTTTAATAAACCTTCTTAAAGTTTAAATCGTTACAAACTTTGCATCGTTTGTAATATACCGACTTATCTATATAACGATGTAATACAAAACCCGGTTTCCAATGATAAAATAATAATAGTAACGGCAGGGTAATAATTAAGTAAAGCTTGAAATCTCATGGCTCTGTTCTAGCGAGGCTATGTTCGATCGCAATATCGTACAAAAGAAAAAATATACGTGAACTTCGAAGCTTCGGAGGATCATCAGTTCATGGAGGAACAAATTCTTTTTCTTTTTTTTAATGCTAAGATTAAAAAAATTGGATTTTACCGCTTGCCAGACTGCCGTCGACCGCTTAGGTATTGGGATTCGAGTTCGAGATTCTCTGCTGCTTTATCGATCGGTGGTTTCTCCTTGACTGATAGCCCAGATCGATCGCGAAGGAAAGTTCGTGTAAGTGGTATTACCGAAAAGAAATTTTACGATATCGAGGTCGCCACGATGCACAAGTTACGGGCATCCTTCGGCTGCAATATGTTTCGCCGTTTCCTTCTCTCCTCCCCCGCCCCTCCATCTTCCGATGCTTTTATACAAATTAAAGGCTGTTACGAAACGATGGATCGCCGTTTTTCCGAGATGGCGTGATCGTTTGAATACGTTCCTCGGTATAGAATGTTAACATTCTATAACATTTGTGAGCCGCCCGAGAATCACGTCGATCGAATATATCAATCGAAATGCGGAGGAAAATTAAATTCACCACCATTATTTTTTAATGTTCGAGTGACAGAGGCTGGGCCAATTCTGACTTGTACAGATATTTCATGTTTATACTTTCGCAGCTATCACGCATTTATTTACGTATATTGTTCGTTATCTTATCGAGCCATATGGAATTTTCTTTTGTAAAATTTATCATCGTACGTACGCGCAAGGGTAAACAAATTTTTCGTTCGATCGTTCACCCTGTTAGAATAAAAACACGTTCTATGTTTGTGACAAATATGACGATTTATGACATGACGTGTCGTGATAAATAAATTAATGAAAATAAGCGTTTCTTTTGTTGAGACGTTGAACGTTGATTAAGTATATTATGTTTACTCTAGCGAACTATTTAATTTTACTCTATTTAATAACTTATCCAGGCATTTAACAAACCGTTTACCGTGAAAAACGTTACGCACGATGTAACTTTGTATAGCAATTTTCACGATAAATAGAAGAATGATAAAGTCACGATACAAATGATACTAACCGTTTCGAATTTTCGACATAAGTACAACAAATGGTTTATTAAAAATTCCAATAGATTACAATAAATCCGCCTACAACCGCTCGACAAGATACCATTACCACGAGGGTGCAAAATTTACCGTGCAAATATTATCACGAGGCTACAGTGTGTGCCGGTTAAAGGTTAAAGGTGACTCGCTTTCAAGGAATCGTGTCACCGGTACGCGACATCCAAGGAGGATATCCGTTGGAAAATTTAATATCGCCAATTAAACCTGGATCGATAGAAGATATTAAAATTCGACGCTTATTTATGGTTGAACTGATTCCAATATCGATGTACGGGCATTCAAAAGTTTGAAATAGCTGGTCTGTGTTTTTATTACATTATCGGCGTTTCTGAATTTCAATTAAGATTCGTTATTTTTTTTTTTGTCTTTAAACGTGCTTTTTTCGTTTGAAAAAGATTACAAAATTAATTAATCTTTAACAATAGAAACATCAATCGATATTTTGACGGATTTAAGCTCCTTTCTTCTCTAAAAGCTTGCGCATACTTGATGTTAACTTTCACTAGAATTAAAATACGTTTGTATATTCTTACGCTACGTTAGTTGCATCATACCATTACAATTTTATAGTTATTTATGCAGGTAGTTGGTAATTTATGGTGCAACCGAGGCCGGAGGTGTTTAACGGTTCAGAATAAGACGAACCTTCGTTTTTGAGAAAATCGAATTTGGAAATTTGTAAGGCACGTGAAATCGATAAGATACGTGAATTTGAGCAATTGTCGATTGAACGGGCAATAAGATAAGTTTGAAACCGAAAAATAGAAATTTATCGTTTAAGGATTCCTTTTGGAGAAAACAAAACTTGAACACGTCGAGTCAAGAATGGGCGGTATACGCGTACCAGGTGAATTTTCAAATTCAATTTTCTCGAAAATGAGATTCCAGGCGAAAAGATTTGATTCTACGTTTCCGACTTACTTTCACACGCGGAATAATCTGTTATCGATTATTTTCCGCTCAGCTGAGAATCGAGGAAATTCACGCGTGCTTCGCAAAGTTTCAAACCCGATTTTCTCAAAAACGAAGTTTTCCTCGCCTCATTTTGTGATAAAACGACGAAACGATAATAACGAAATAAGCGAAACAAACACCGGTAACCGGTAGAAACCTTCCCGACCCCGTTTCTTCCCTGAATCGCATTTCATTCTTCGTGTAGCGTGTAAATCACACATTTGAACGGTATATTATATATTTATCACATAGCATATTAGGTATCTGAAAACGTTCGAGCCAGCGTTAAAGTGGCAGTAGCAATTTTGATTTTGCTGCTGATGGTAAAAGCGTTAAATATAAGTACACGTGTATTACAGTTAAGTAAGACAGTGAGTAGTCTGACTAGTTCAATCTACTATCTATTATTACTCACCTCGTACACTTATATATTGCAAGTTTATAACGCTTATAAATCAGTCTATCAATGACAGCGCATCAAACTAAATAAACTATTCTAAACTGGTTAAAGTATAAATAAACGTAGATTAGCAGTCGTTGATGATATATTAAACAGCCGTAAACACCGTGACAGGAAACCGTGCCGGTTTTAGGCTTTAAACGCTATAATTCCGTTCTACGATAAATTAAGATATCTCTTTTAGTAGCCATTTTATTCCGGATAGCGAAACGATGCCAAAGCCAAGTGCGCGTCATCGACCGTAATTTCGTTCGTTCGAACGCATTGCGCGTGCAATCGAGCGAACAATACCGATGTACAATAACAACGTTCTTATTCCTTCTGTACGATTCTAATTAATCATAAAAGTGATAATGCAACGTGAAATTTATGGATACAACGCGAGAGGTCTCGAGGGTGTTCATTTTATTTCTGCGATAAAACGGCGAAACCAAATAAACACCGGTAACCATTATTTCGTTTATCGAGGTACAAGGTTCGTAAATGCGGATGAGTTTTGTGACAACAAAGATTTATGAAGCCGGTACAACATCCAGTTTATGACTATAATTTTTAATTGGATTTATAAGAGCCTCGATTAAAAATCGAAATACGAATCGAAACACGAATTGGACTATAGAATTGCGCGTTAAACGAACGCTATTAATTACAATTTCATTAATTTGGATACGAACGAGAATCGGCGAGATTTAAACGGAATTTATAGAAAAAGATTACGCTCAATTTCATGGCAGATACATAAATAACGCGTATTTTTCGACGATTTTAGACTGATTTATGAAAACCATTCGTATCGGGAAATTTATTGTCGCAAAGGACTAGAAAATTCATCGGATAAATCAATTAAAAACGTTATCGATCCTAGCTAACACTTTCATCTCTGTCCAATTTTAATTCGCGTAGAACGACCGAGATTTTAGAAATTCTTCGTGGTACGAAGCTCCCACCAAAATCTCATTGTACGTTTTTAATACAACGTAACATATATAACTTATGTATAAACACGTTTAAAATTCTTTCGCACATTTGCAATTCTAAACACATTGTAATTTCTCGCATTTGAGATCATCCATGAGAATCGTTCGTCTTACAAATTAAACATCTACGTCTTAAAAGTTGTTTCCTTCTACCAAATAACACGCTGCCGACTACAAATGTTTTAAATCTTAATATACGTAACGATACGAACGTAGCAAACGTATGAAAAAATTCAACGCTATCTACTTTTAATTTCGTGCATAAAGATCGTTCGCTCTATGAACGATTCAGTCAACGACTACCTAAACTATAAAATTATCCTGTGTTACCAAAGAAATGTTGCCAATTTTATCAGTCCCAATACGTTTGTAATACAAAATATTCCGCGCTCGTTTCTCCGTCTAGTTTCGCAACTAACCATACATTCCATCTATGAAGCAAACTAGGCTACGAAGTTACTAATTCTTTACGAAGGAGAATATCCTTAAAAAATTCCTTGTGATACCAAAGGACCACTGTTGGTCGCAATTTCGCCAATCTGAAAACACGCAAACACGCTTCTCTTTTTCTCTCAGCTTCGGTCTCACGTAGAAACGAAACACGCGTCCGGGAATCTACGACCACGCCATCAACGATCCACGACGGTGGAAGTATATGGCTGGAAGGATTCTGTCGAGATTCGAGAAGAAATAAGGAAAGAGCAGCAGTGTCTCGAGGAACGAGTATATTTTTTGACGGATACCCCGTTACGAGGTCGAGGATACCATTGCCAGAATGTTTTATTACGCGACGGGCATTGTGCCCAGCCGGTGGAATCGACTTTTCGCGTTTCTGGCTCGGTCTGGAGTCTCCCAACAATTTCTTAACGTTCGTACGATAGTCGATACAAATATACGGAGGTTCGTGTTAGCGACGGGCTCAAATACGTCGCAAGTGTGTTCCGTACATTTGCTCGCTGGATTTGAACTCTCGATATTTCGAAAGGACGGAACAATGCTTTTAGATAGATTCAAGCTTGATCCTGCCGTTCTCCTCGCTTCTTCCTCGCGTTTGTATCTCTTCGGATATTTTCTTTCCTTCTCAACTGTCTCGTTCGTACGAATCGTGAAACAGACAGAAGGCACGAAAATTAAGGGAGTCATCCAAAAAGTAACGTTTTACGTGTAGCAGGCTACATGGAACGATAGAGCTTGCTCGTGGAAGCTTATAGTCACCTAGGTTCGTTCGTGCGTCGACGTAAATTATACGCCATTTAAATAAGTAATATCGCCGAAGTTTCCATTCGAACGTTTAAAATAGCGACGCGACTCGAAGATCTCGCCGGTGACGATGTGCCGTCCGTCGCGCTTTTACGCTTTTGCGCTTTTCCGATGCTGAAAACGCTCGTCCGAAAAGAGATCCACCGTCGAATTACAGCAGTTTGCATTTACGATAACAACGTTATGGTCGAATCGTTCGTAAGACGATGAGTGCGGGAATTCAATACGGGTAGAGAAACTGTATGCGATCGTAAGTGTTCTGACCGCCCGTCTCTAGTTACAAAGGACCTCGAGAGACGTGTCTTCGTTGAAAGCGATCGACGCATCGATACAAGTTGCCAATTTTTTCTTTTTTCATTCTTCTTTTCTTTTCTTTTGCAAGATCGAAAGAGTTCTTGGATGAATAACGTCTCGCGAGAAACGGCGACTCGAAGGACATAGCGAAACGATGGTTATGCGAACTCGCGGCGGAAACGTATGTCCATAAGTGTTCAAATAGGGCTGGTACCTGTAGAGATAAATGCCCAAGTATATGTACTACAGTTACAAACAAAGAAATCTTTTCAAAATGCGCTTGTTACGTGAAGCCGGTTATCAGAGGAAACGCAGAATATTTGGAATACTATCGGTAACTTGGAATACCGATGTACATCTAGAAAAACGTTATCTAATTTGTAACACCGCAAATAGCAAAGACGAATGGACTGTTAACCAGTGACGTTTGCGAATTTGAGGAGGAATTTGACGATGTTCGAAAAGTTGAGTTACCAACTCGATCTACAGAGTTAAAGGAACGTCAATTTGCAAAAGCTCTCGGATATTCAATCGTTTCAGCCACGATTAAAATTTATCGAAACTTTAGAGCAGTTCGCTCGATCTACTACTATTTGCACGTTAATTCTACTGTTTCGTGTCAGTTTCGCGAATATAAAAACAAAAGTCACACCTGTGACTACTGCAAGTAGATTCTATGACGTAAGAAAATAATTTTATTATCTACCCGTTGAAATTTTACACAGGGTGTCCCAGTTTTTTTCCAGCTAAACGTTACCAACATGTTCTACAGGTCGAGATAAAGAAAAATTGTTGCATAAACGCATGCCATTGGAAACATCGTTGAGGAATTGTAACGAATAGAAAAGAAAAAGTAAACGATATAGGAAACGAGCGGTAACGTTTTCATAGTAGACAGAAGGTATCGTAATGCTTCTACAACTCCGACTAAAACTCCATTTCGAAATGTTCCCCGTTTCTGTCGGTACAAGATTCGAAGGGGGAAAAGATTGAATTTATTATTCTTTGGAGTTCTCGTTCGTTAGTCGTTGAAGTTGGAGCCGCAGAAGTAGTAGTCGGATACCTTCCGACTACTACTAGATGTAAGTATCTCCGATCTGTTCACACTTTGTACCGTGGCAATCTACGTTCGTTACCGCTCATTTCGTATATCTTTCTTTTTTGCTATAACTCTTTAACGATGCTTCCAATGACATTTTTTTCTTATCCTGGCCTATAGAATATACCGACAGTTTGGTTGGAAGAAAGTCGAGACAGCCTGTATAGCGAAGGTAAATAGGAATATCGCTATTTCTAATTATCTACGCAGTAACAACATCCTTGTTTTACGTCGTTTTCCAATTAGACCAAAGATTCGGATACTTTTCGTTTTCCGCTATTACCGAAAGTCTGAAATGTAAAAGTTCGTTGGTCTTCCTATGATATTTACGGTTTTATTTGTTCCCGCCCTTGCTGCTGTAATTTTATATTCATTTTAAACAAACTGGTATTCCAAATGTGCTGCCCTTTCTCTGCCGTCTGCACAACCCTCGTGCATGGAATAGTAAAATTCGAAATGCTTCGCGAGCAT
Organism: Bombus affinis; assembly: GCF_024516045.1. Taxonomy (NCBI): domain Eukaryota; kingdom Metazoa; phylum Arthropoda; class Insecta; order Hymenoptera; family Apidae; genus Bombus; species Bombus affinis. The sequence goes on along the minus strand of NC_066344.1, from coordinate 800,929 downwards.
TTTACCAGAAATTTTCCATTCTCTTAAAATTTTTCTCGGTTATCGTCGAAATTCTCCATCGTAATCTTCGTGCAGAAAATCGAGTAAATCCATCTTGTAAAAGCACATAAATAGGATACGTAGTGCTTTTCGACTCTCACGACTCCGATCGGTAGCTGTCAGAATATCCATTAATTCCAACATCAAAATATTATACTTACGTAAGATTTGTACAGATTTTACGAAATTTGCAAGTGCTCCTTCCAAAATTGCAAGACAGCTTGCGAAAATCGAACACTATGTGTTACGAGTAGACTGTGGATTTTTATGCAATTTCGTATGTCCATTAGCTCATAACGGAATAAAATCTACGTAAAGATTTATATCATCCGTTAAATTAAATTAAATCTGGTAACAAATACTTCGCTTTGAATATCCTTTATATTTTTGCGTATTGTGCGTATTTTGTAAGTAATTCACGATTGAAACTCGCTGGAAACTCGTAGTCGGATTCGTCGATGAAATAACGACCACTTCAACCGATTTATCGAAAAATCTACCGGCCGCGATTCGTTATCGTCGTCGGTGAAAGACTTTCTTTCTTTCTTTTTTTTCTCATCCATTGTGCAAACAACGAGTTCACAGTGGCACAATAGGAAGCAGCATTTCGCGGCTAAAATTAAAAACATTTCCTATATTCACCTTTTTTCAAATTTAGAATAACTTTTATTAGTACACGCGATGTTCGATGGATTACTGATTTATATATTTGTTCCTAATTAATTGCTTTCTAATATATTAAAACGGTTATCGCGGTAGAAACTATCGGTAGAAACATGAATTTTACTTATTCGACGCATGCAGCTTTTTTGGATAATAAGTGATAAGCTACGTTTTAAAATCGCGAGAAAGTTTAAACAGTAACCATGTTAAATTAATTGTATACAAAATATTACGTATATCCGACATATATAAATTTAATACAATTTTGTGGTAACTCGTTATTCGTATCTTTCTGCGATTTTAAATTTCGCCATTTCGATGCTAAGATATTTGATTTTCATGCGACTTTATATTTTTATTAACGCAACTAAAAAAACTTATTTATTAAATCCGGTAGCAAATACTTTGCTTCCGATTTTTTATATTTTTGCACATTACGCGCGTACGTTTTGTACGTTTTCGCGCCTTTAAATTTCCCATAAATGTATAAAAATTATCGAAAATCCACAGTCTGGTTATAATAGCAGTATTCGAACCGCACGAAGCGAACTTTGAGCGTTGGATTTGATTCGGATTCAAAGTAGGTACATATCGAAGTTCATGCCATCGCTATTTTGCGACTGTGAAACGGCTTTGGCTCCTCGTCGAAGCGGAAACACGAGCCGGAAGTCAACGAACAACGCGCACCACCGAGGGCCGTTGCCTTAAATTTCACTTCGCGAGTAGAAAGTCGAACGATTTTCGATCTGCTGCTCTGCTCGTGAATTCCATTCGCGCTCGCTTATTCTCACCTTTAAAGAGATGGACACGGTGTATGATTTTATGGAAGTAGAAAGCAAGAAAATGAGTATTTACCGGAGGAGCGCGAATATGGATTCTCGGAGAAGACGGAATTAGGGCAAAGTTGAAATTTTTGCGTAAAGGTAAAATATTATTCGACGGTATGGTAATGTATATAACGCGAAATTTTGTTTTCTTTAGAGAGAAGAAAGTTCTAACGGACCGCGGTTATTTATCGTGACTCGAGGATTGCCGATTAACGTCGTCGAAAGCTAAGGAATTACGTTATCGAACGTTACGTTGAAATAATTGGGAGAATGCTCGTAGAAAACGCTGTCAAGCGACAGAATTGAAAATCGTAGCAACGAGAATACCGTAGCGTAGAATTCGTGTGCGATTTCCCTTTTTTAAATAGTTATTAGTAACGCTAGAAGATGGTGTCGCAACGTCGCCTTCGTAGAAAAAGATACAAGTGCCAATAAACGTCAATTAATCGTTTCTTGGCCTTTGTCTATGCCGTCTATCTAAATAAATGGAACACGAAGTTTCATCTACGACTAGGAGCTAGTACGTACAGGCTCCTCTGCGGATACGCTTTTCTTTCTCATAATAGATTAATGCGCAAGTTTTCTTTTCCGCCTGAGAAACTTGTCTCTCGACACTTACGATATTTTCTCCAAAGACGCTTCGATCGATTATAGTCTGCCATCGTAATATTCAAATTAGGAAATTGTAATTGTCACGAATACACTGTTTGCTACCGCTACGATGTTACAGCGATCGTTACAGAATGTCATAGGATAACTGTTGGTTCCAGTACAGTGACAAAGTTATATTTTTGGATTATGAATCATCGCGTAATCTGTATTGTACGTCAAGATTTTATTGTCTTAGCGTTCAGCCGGGTAGAATACAAGGCACGTGCATTGTTGTGATATGATTTTATGGGAATAGAAAGCGAAGAAGGATGTGCTCGCTTGATGAGGAGTAATGAGTTTCTTGGGAAACAAGAAAGTGAGATTTAATCGGCAAATATTTTGCAATTTTTATCGTTGTATATTTCTATGTTAATCCTATTATTTCTCTCCTTTCTCTAGGAACGTTACATTTTTATTTTTTTCAAAGTTAATTACGTTTTACGAAGTTTAAGAAGTTGAAGGGAAATCACACTTACGGTCGATAAGAAGGAAAACGTTTCTTAAATCAAAAGTATCGATCTCGGGGTCGTCGGTTCGTTCTTTAAATATTTCACGAATATATGCCGCATTCGTTCATTCACACATTTCGATATAAAATTTTAATACACCCTTTACTCCTTTTTCCCTCTTTTACGTCTAAAATCGATATTTATTCGGCAGACAAATGAAATGACTTTTTAATTTAGATTTTCGATTCAGATGCGCCGCTCGGAGCAATTTCAATTTAGCAAAACGGTTCTCCAATATGGCCGTTCAGTTGATTTAAACAGATTTTCCATCCGAAGTAGTTTATCCGCATATCAATCACACGGATCTTTCAGCCAACTATACGCGGGTTAAAGCTTTCGTTCTCTTTCTTCCTTTTGCGTGTATACCTTTTGAACGATCGCGATTCGAGTTTGTTCGCGCGCAGACAAAATTTCACTTTGTCATATATTTATTATTTGGCACGCAAATCTGCCTCTGGACTATGTACGAGTGGCACCGAAATATTAGAGGATGGATGGACAAAGCGTTTCGAGAAATTAATAGTCGCGCGTATGTTAAAATCCTGCGGGGAATCGACTTTTACGATTGTTGAAACGCGTTTCTCGAAACGTGTGTACGTTAAAAATAAAGCTAATTTCGTCACGCTGGTGCTCGTGAGAACAGAGTGGTGGTATCTACCAGAGCTGTGATTATGTTACATTCCGAAATTATTACAGGGAAATTCCACGCGTTTCGACAAATAGAAGCCGAACTAGCTGCGACAAGGTTTCTTTTTGGTCTTTAAGTAGCAATTGCGAAATTAATGCGTACCGTGTTAATTCGTTCGTAAAAAAGAGGAAAACGAGAAAATTACGGTTTAAGGCAAACTCTTGGATTTAAAAAAAGTACAATAATTATATAATGTATTATATTTGGATTTGTATATCGTGCCGTTTAAAAAAGTCAAACAATCTGGAAATTACATTTTCATCCTCCAAAAGAAAATTTTCCCACTGAACCTACAAACTTCGAATTGACGTAACTTTCGCGTTGAAAATCCAAGTTTTCTCAGACAAATGTCTCTGACTCGGTAACTGCGTGTCTCCTGAATTCCACAGGCACCATATTTCAATAATATACAAAGACTAAGAGACAAACGGCATCCTAGTCACGTATCTCTCGACAAATATCGGCAATAACTGTTCGAACGAGATTCGGAGACTATTCTCGTATATTGTACTTCCGATCGCAGCGTATTATTCGCGTTGTAATATATTAAAATCGTTTTTGATATATCGTCTCTGAAATGGCCCGAAGAACATTTATATAATCTAGCAAACGCTCTATATTGCAATAACAGTCAATAACAGAGAACCGTACCAACAGTAAATATTGATAGTAATGGCAATAGCAGTGATAATAGAAATAGTAAAATCACGATAATTTAATGTAGCGCTTCGGTCAGTCTCTCTCGTCTTACGATTCTTCTACTACCTGCAGAGAGTATATTTTTTCTTCTTTCGCTTTTTAAAATGCTTTAATAGCTTTGGTATTGAAACTAGCATCAGCTGTTCATTGTCGTAATACGGTTTTAGACGCAGAATAGTAAAAAGTTATACGTAATTTGTATTTGATCCATTAAGGAGCCAGCAGCGGGATAACGTGTAAGAGAAATATTTAAACAAAACTTTATCAAACAAACGTAAGTGGAGCGAGTCGCGAATTAAGGGCAACGAACAAAGTTCTATAATTTGAGAAAAGGATACTTCGTCGCTGTGCTATAAGATATTTCGATTTCTTCAAACTTTGTACAATCGTAGAGTTTGGGTGAAAGAAACAATAATATGGAGGAATAGTACCGAATAGATCCATGGAATCCATTATCATAGTCACGGCGTGAATTTAATAGAATTCAATAATACGAATCGACTAAAAAGAAAATTACGAATGATGCGTTGCGTTAACGCGACGTTAGTCCTCGATAGGTTAATAACTCTGGTAATTAATCCGATATAAGCGTATAATCTGAAGAATCGAGTGGCAAAGAGCATCTGTTTGTCTCTTATTTCCCGATGAAGCCTCTTTTTATTAGATTTTACGTTCCATTTCTATGGTATATCAAATTTTTCTAATCATATAAGAGTGATACGAAATTTATTATAATCGGATCTGATCGATCAGCGTATAAATACAATAACGAACGCAATGGTGTACAAATACTTTCTACTATAAATTAGAACTATAATTTGTTGTTTTAGAACAATAATTCGTCGACTTAAACTTGATTTAACACGCTGTATCTTGTTATTTAACGCAAAGTCTTCGCGTATCCGCCTGCTTGTAAAAGAACGCAGTTGTTAATTTCCTAACATTCCATCTTCGAATATCTCATTCTCCTATTTTTAACAATAATTTTAAATACAACTTAGTACAACATGGAATCTGTATATTCACCCCGTCGTAAAAGAACGAAATTCTCAAGGAACGTCAAAATATGAAAGAACGTTAAACTCTTAACATTCCATTCTCGAACATCTTATTTTTAGCAAAATTGTACTACCTGCTAGTATATAATTCTTTAAACGTTCGTAAGCCACTTGTTTACAATCTCATCGACTCTCTTCGTAACAAAAACATATTAAGATCGAAGGATTTACGTTCGAAATTCGACGCCACAACGGATACACGGGAAGTTACGCGATTTTCTTCACTCTTTAGATCGGCAAAATACAGCACCTTGGCACTCGACGCGCCGTAATCCTACTGTACCAGTTCCCTGGCATGATCCCGGGCTTTTAGTGGCACAATAAACTGACGAGTACCCGTGTTATATTCGCGTGTTCCGTCGAGGAGGACGCGTGTTAATGAAAACTGAAATATCGAGCTCTTCCTGTGCGGGGTTGCGGTTGTAGACGCAGACGACGCGACGTGCCAACTTTGCCATCGAAACTGTTACAAAATTCACGTTTCGAAGCAGATGTTTGTACGCGTTTGTTGTAAAATTTCACGTTTTGACAGATTTGGGTTGAGTAAGAAACTCATCTGCTTCGCCTTTCCGGGACTATAAAAATGAAAGTTACAAGATATGGAATTTATAAAAATTTTGTTCCTGTTAGTCACAATGCAAAAACATAACGAACATACCTGTAATACATTGAGTTTGGTATTTTTTAATTTAACCCTATTGTTCTCCTCGGACTTGTATAACACAATGGATATTATTATGTTTCAACGGATATATCATTAAAATGAAAATACTATCTATCTATATTCTAGATCCTGTACAGATAATAACAGATAATATTCATAATAATATAAGTAATATTTATATCTTAATAATATGTCTATCGAAATGTAACATCCATTGGGTCATACAGACCCGAGGAGAACAGTAGGGTTAAATTAAAAACATGCCAAACTCTAGAATATAGATATTTCGATAAATCTTTAAACGTTTGATTTTTGTCTTTTCAATATAATTTTTGTGCATTCTACGCTTTTCGTGTCTTACACTGCTATACCACGCTGCTACGCTACTACGATTTTCAATTCGCCGTACGATGTTCAAGGGCCACTGTCCACGAAGTTGCTTCATAGACGCGTTGGCGGTAGTAACAGTACGCTTCCATGCGGCGATTATTGTAAAGTAACGCGTATCTGTCCAGGGAACAGCAGCCAGCCGTTTCCGTCGCTACGCGTTTTCGTCACAACGATTGTCGTCAGCATTGTCAATACTGAAGCGTACGTTGCAGCTATAAACGAGAAAAATACGCGAGAAAAGATAGAACAGAGAAATCATGCAATGAAGCGGCAAATCAGATGAATAAGTTGTTAGGCGATTGATACAGCTCTTTATTATTAATCGTTAATACGATAATCCCATTGCCAAAGCGACATTTGATTTTAAAAAATAGTTAGCCAGGTAATTACGCGGAATCGATGGATTTGTCTGATACTTACTATATTTTCTTATAGATTAGGTATGCGTATTATTAAACCGATTCCTCGATTCTACCTCGATGTTATTAAAATTGTTTCATCGGAGCTGACAAATTCCCAAATATTTGTATCTTGCATTTGAACCAACGATCCAGCAAGTTGCACTAAACTGTTACGTGTGTTTTTGCTCAATCTGTGCAGTGTATGAAACACGCGATCATCATTCCCCGACGATTCACTCGCAACGACGAACACTCGGGAATTAATATTTTTCTCGTTGTTCGAATGGATCCAAAATCTCTCTTTTTCGTGTCGTCGAATGTGGTAACATAGGATGAAAGTGGCTCCCTCGTCGCTCGACATTTTTAATAATGGGACGAAATGTATCTTACTGTACGCTTCGTACACCGAACATCGGCGTACATGTATCGTCGCGTCTAATAAATTGCGCTCGCGCTTCCATGTAGCCGCGCTTGATGGACAGTCAGCCAAAGTTTAATACGAATCGTCGAAAGAACTTTTCTTTTTCACCTACGTTCAATGTCTCCAAATTTTAAACGTACATTTGGCGTATAACTTTTCAAAGACTAAATACGTAATTGATTTCGATTAATTGTATAAAAGGCGAATGAAAAATCATTAGAAAGGAAATCAGTCATCGACTTGACGATGTACGCTATATAACCGTAACGATAATCCACTTTTACGAGAAACACCAACAAAATCCAACCAGCAAAAAATCGAGGGAGAATATTCTTCAAACTTTCAGTTCCGCCGTGTTTTAAATCTCTCCAAACTCTATCTACCTCGCCGAGAACAATATAGTCATTCGACTAACAGATCCTCGAATTAGCTTAAATCTATCTAGGAAACTGCGTACCCCAACTTCGACGAAACTAATTTTACCCGACGTTGAGGTATAAGAAGCAGCGTGGTATTCCGAATACGAGCAGTTTATGAAGGTTATGGAGATGGGAAGAAGGTAACGATTTAATTAGATCCGCGATTCACGCGTTAGGCGTAAAAACAGACGAGAATTTTCGTAACGAACAATGTCGGGGCTGCTTCTTTGCGAAATAGGTTAACTCCGCGAAACGGATTTAAAACGTTTCAAAAGGTGCGGTTAAACCATTTTGACCTGTGAATGACTCGTTTTGCGTTCACGTGGCACGTGGTTTTGTGCAAGCTAAATTTTCCTGCGACGTTGAAGAACGCGTGACACGATAAGAACGCTAACACGGTTAAAACATTTGGTAGAGGACTTTACAGTCGTGGAAAGAGCCGTGGAAAGAATTTTGCGAGATAGAAGGGATGAACGAGTGGTGGATTGGTTGAGATTAAGGAGCATTGTGAGAACAAGGAAAGAAAAAGACGACGAGGGCAAAAGAGGAGGAAGCAAATGCGACGAAGAAGAGATTAAACGGTGGAACTAAGGTAGTCGATCTATTTATAAATCTATAAAACTGCTGTAAAAAAGTTATAAATTGGCCACATTGATCGTGGTAATTCTAGAGTTGCAGTTGTTCGGTTATCTAATGTCACCTGTTCAATCGTGAAACGTTGAGTTCATCCTAGAACTACCTGATCTGTGAATATAACGGGTTACAGATCTACCGTTTTTCCAATTCCTAAAAACATTCAAACGCTCTTGGCAGGATTAACATTGACTTTTATCGAGACAGCGATTTGATTTTATAACACGCGCTATTTATTTTGCACATATCGCTGTAACTCTATGTGTATGTTGGGTAACGAATCCCCGAAAGAATCGGAATGGAATTCTAGTTAATCTTATCAGCAATGTATTACGATCGAAAATCTTGAAATATCTAAATAAAAAAAAAGAGAAATGAAGAAGAAGAATCGCGTGTTAATTTAAAGACTCTTCGAATTAAAAATACAATTCTCCCTGCTAGCTACCAAGCTTTGTAGGTTATTCGTAACGCAACTTAAAGCAACGTAAATATACCGACGAGGGAAGATCTCCAATCCGCAAATTCAAAAAATTATAAAACTTTGAGCATACGTGGAGAATATACAGGTATGTATTATCCAGGATCTTTTGGCCGCCCAAATTCACTCTAAGAAGGTGAAATTTATGCCAGAAGATCCAGCTATTTTCAGATTTTGCGTTATAACTTGAAAACTATACGGGATAAAAAGGGATGCTTTTAGTTACCACTATCGTTTTGTTTAAAAAAATGTGTCAATGTTGTAACGGACTATACCGCAAAATCGGGAAACACCGGAATTTTCGAGGGCAAATTTCACCCCCTTAGAGTGAATTTGGACAGCGAAAAAATATTACGTAATACGTACCTATATATCCTCTACGTGTCCCCAGAGTTTCATAATTTTTTGAATTTGCGGGTTGCGGATCTTCCCTTGTGAATTCTTAAAAGCAGCATAAAAATCAACCAACGCACTCTGCTCTTACGTATCTCAACTTTACTGATCCATCGTTCATCACCTTCCTCGGTACCTTGAACTTTAAAATCACAATAAAGAACGAGAATACTTGGAAATATATGTCAACTGCAAAATATAGCATAATAAAAAAAAAGCGATAATAAATCTGAAAAAGCCAATTTTCCCGATCTTTCGTTCAACGTTCACCTTCGTATAATCGACAAAAAATATAACGATAGAGGCAATAAAAATAGCGGGGGAGAAAACGAAGAAAAGAATCTGATATCCTTCGAACGGTCGAAGTTATCGACATTTCCCTAGAATATTAAAATTTGCATTTTACATGCCGCATTAAACCCGGAGACCTTTCTAGCCACTCTGTGACTCGCCTCCCTGTTCTCGTCCCACCATGAAAGGAATACTTTCGTCGTCGAGAAGGTATCGAGGTTTAAAAATATTCGCGCGGTTTGCTCCAGTTTTCCTCTGCATAGCCGCCTCGGTATTTCAATATCCGTCAGCAGGTCCAGCTGCAATATTTATACCGGCTGGCCGCATCCTTTGATCAGGTCCGTGGGAGTGACCATCGATACCGTTAGTTCCAACATCGTTTCCTTTTCAATTTATCAACTCTCGACCTCTACAATTGTTAGATATCGTGATTTCCTCTCTTCGATTTTTATTTATCGATCCGATGGATTCGTTCGTATATAGAAGGTATCTGGTAACACGTGGAACGTTCCATTTCGGGAGTGGTCGGAAGGCAGAAGAATAACAACGAAAGAAGATCGTACGAACGTGCGTCTTATTCGACCTTTCGAAGTTACAGCTATTTTTCTTGTCGCGATAAGCCGCAACAAGGCGTAGGAAAACAATGAAAACGCGTTCGTGTAAAACTTATTCGACCTTGTTTCAAAATTATGGCCACTCTCGCGTTCCAACGATTCGCAACTGCTTACTTTCACGGAAAGTGCTCGAAATGGCTATCCTCGGCCGGCCTATTATTTTGACGTACACGTGGAATTCTTGAAAGATAGGGAAACTCTCGATGATACGACGACTACGAGCTCGTATACGGGTGGAGGATCACCGTCTCGAGCATCTTCTGCGAAGATAAGCTGTCGCGGATTATCGTAACACAAAAGTGGCTATAACTTTGGAACAAGGTTACACAGGACACCTGTTTATATCAACTTTCTTTCGTCGTTTTTGCGCCTCTCATCCACTCCTGAATCGTGTGCCACGTGTTACGAAACATCTTACGACTTATAGGTGACGCGTACCATGGGAAACGTATATTTCGTGGCAATTTCAAACTTGATAAATTTCTATCGTGAAATTTGGAATATACGAGGCTTCGGAAAGATATAATGATTTCCTCGATTCATCGAGGGCCAATCGTCGCGTCGACGCATTCGTCGCTACGAAAGATACGGAATTCCAAAGATTCGTTCGGTACTCTTCCCTACTTCATACTCCAACTACAGTTTACAATTTTATGAGAATCGGGATTCCTTTATGTTTTCGGAATATGCAACAAAAATCGCTGAATTTATAACGTTACAAGAAAGCATCGCTTAGTCTCTAACGAATTAAGTAAATAAATAGTTTATTCGTAACGTTCTTTTCTGATATTGCGTCTGCGATGAAATGTTTATACGCGAGCGTTCTTTTTATATACGAACGTAACGAAAGAATTTTAGACGAAAACATATTTTAATACTGCAACGGAGAATGACGAAAATCTTTTCTTCTAGCAGCTCGCTTACGAGCCACACGGCACGAAACTCGTTAGTCCGATTTCGGTGGAGATCGAAGATTTTCGAACGACGAATTTTAGCGAAGTTCGATCGAACGAAACCGAGCTGTAAGGTTTTATGAAGGGGATATTAAGGTCCCCTATAAATAACCGTAAATCACGCTACCTATTTAGGCTGGCGTTGCATACACGTATCAACGAACGGCTAGCTAGCCAACGCGATATTCCTAACAGATTTCACCGAGTTCGTATTGATTTTACCTTCACAGCCTACGACCAGAGGCCCCGATGATTAACGATTTCTCCACCTGTCTAATTTCGATCCGGTTTTTTCAATCAACTTTTCGCGGAGATGTCGATATCGATGAGGAAAGTTTTTTAAAATTGTCGACCTTTGATTCGCGTAATGTCGTGATTAACGATTTCAGTGGTGGCCTGATTGTGATTCGACTTCTTTATAAATTATTTATGGGAACGTCGATACCGATAAGAGTTTTCCTTTTTTTGATCGTCGACGAGTTTGATGATACGTAGACGATTTAATTGACGTAAAATTGATAGCGTATTTTCAGATATGTTTTCGATGTTTTTAACTCCTATACCGTGATTATCCGATTTCGATTTGACTTTTACGTAGATCTTGTATGGAAATATCGATATCGATGAGAAGAGTTTTCGAAGTTACGTAAATCGAAGTGAAGATTTTGAAATTCTTATTGCCTTTGAATTTAGTAACATCGCACTGGAAACCCATGAATAGCGGTAGCCTCGTTCGTGTAACTCGATTATTTGTCTTCTTTGCTTGCGAATCTGATCGTCGCGGTCATTTTTCTTCACTCAAAAGTCAAACGCGTCTCTATCACTTTTTACTTTTTACCATCGAGGAAGAAGAAATAGGCTTCTTGCGTTTCAAAATTTTGAAGCAACAATCGAAAGACTTGGCAGAAATAATTCAGAAACTGATCAAAACTCTACGATATGTAGAATTTTTCGTTGCTTCTCGTCACTTGTTTCTACTTTCAAAGAATTGCTAACATTTGCAACTTCGTTTGCTTTACGATAATTTCGATCTCTTATTTTTAATCCCTCGCCCCGTCCAATGTTTACATTTGCCTGTGTCCTCCCAAGATTCTCGAAGAAATCCCCTCGACTTTGATAATATTTTCTTGCGTCCGCTGTCCAATTCTCTTCGGCGTAATTCGATCGGATTCGGGTTAGGTAACTGTTGTAACCAATCTATATAGATCGTAGAACCTTGTTCTTCGCGTAGAGCTGGGAAATATTAAGACGTAACACAAACGAAATCTCGGCTACGGATTTCAGGAAAGGAACTTTGGCCTGACATTAATTCTATATCAGCCTTACCTTTTATTCTCGTGTCACGATTTGTTATTGGCAATTTTATTCGATTACGAAACGCTGCCCGCTTTTAGAGCCGACGAATAAGTAGAAATCGCGATATCCTCTTAACGCGTTATCATCTATGAAAAATCGTAAACGGAGAATTACAACAATAATCTTTGTTTATCTTCATCTTTCTCGACGTAATTCTTATTTCTAAAAATTGTTATACCATCGATTCGTGTTATCCAAAGAAGAATATTATATTACGCGATTACTATACATGCTGCTCCGTAACAAGTACAATTTTGTTGTTGCGATGCTGGTGATACAATTAGATACAGGATGATTCTATGTGGAAAAATAATTGTTCGCTTCGTTTCTGGAAAAATCGAGTTTGAATAACATACTTGAACTTCGCTAACGATAATTACATGTTAGCTAGGTATGAGTAAACAATCAGCAACAGGTTATTATAACTCGAAAATAAATCAAAATTGTGAAATAAAATTTGTAAAAATAAAGCTTGAACGTGCTTAGTTACATACGCACGCGATATACTTTCAAATCTATTTTTCTCTAAAAGAAAATGTTATTCTATGCTTTCGCTTTATTCTTTCTCGGAGAATCATCCTGTACCCAATTGTACCGCCAGTTACGGACCACTCTGTAAAATATTACACAAAGAAGTAATACTCTTTTAATTAGATCCACCATATCGATTTATAGATTAATAAAATATAGGAAGCTTGATAATTGTATTTACATTTCAATTTATAAAACATTATCGAATTGAATGTGATTAATTTAATTCAATTAAATGTAAATTAACTCCTGGTAAATTAAATCGAAGTAAATTCGATTACCAATCTACCCTCGTACAGACGCGTAACTGAAATCGTTTCAAAAAATATAGTACGAATTATGCATTATACTGATCAATCGCGAGCAATTGGAATCAGTTGGAAAATGGATCGCAAAATTTGGTCCATGATGTATCTGTTATTGTACGAAAAATTTGCCTCGTAAGAAATTTGTAAAAAGTGCACGAGAGATTTACGTGGCTGGGCACTCGTTACGTTGTATCGTATTTCTTACGTGCGTATTTCTTTCTTTATATCTTTCTCGCTTGTTATCGAGTTTTATTTCTACGACTCGAGCGTCGAGAGATTAAATACGAACATCATCCAGTTAACTTTAACGAAACACCCAACCGTTTTACCATAACCTTCCATACTATATAAAATGTATAATTATTAGACCGTAGACTTTTACGCATTCGTGGTAGATTTCATAATGCGAAAAATGCACATATTGCGCGTAACATGCAAAAATATGTAGAATATTCAAAGTTCGACAGCTACTTTAATTGTTAGACCGCGGATTTTTATGCGTTTCTATATATTTCACGGCGTGTCCAAAGAAATGAAATTTAAATGAAACTCTGTTTCATCCAGCAAATATTACAACGATCGCTCTATTTCCGATACTACGTGTATCTTTGCGTGTCATACGCATTATACGCACTTTTATATCCTTCGATTTCGCAAAAATGCACAAAAGTGCACAGTCTAATCGTAACATTTAGTAGGTAAAGGAAGTTTCCTCTTAGATCGTATTCCTTCGTTTGCCTTTGTAAAAATATGAGTTTGTAGAAATATCCGCGGACTAATAATCGTTATACTTTTCATAACGAAACGTAGCAGAGTCAATGTCGAGCACAATTTAATATCCAAGGGGGTGAACACCGTTGATTTTCGACACGAAGAGATTAAAAGTCGCTACGAATTCGGTAGGATGCTGGGATGAATTTCACCGCGCTTTCAAGATTCGACTCGACTAAAATTGCTTTTGACTATTAATCGACGACGCACGGGATTATTCTATGGAAGAATCCTATTACAAAGCTGATCGTAAATTTATGACTGTGCAAAAGATAAACGAGAGAACGAAACGAGATCTGCTGCGTTGCGAACGAGACGCAAACAACAAAGGCACGTTACTGAATTATTCGTAGAACGTGCTAATTCTAGCTGGTAAATAAGAAATAAATACTCCTTTTCCTCTCAACCGGGCGAAATCTCGTTTCTCTATTCGTCGTTGTATCCTTTATTCAAGCACCTAACTTTTGGCTATCGTGTTTGTTTAACGGCAAACAAATTACTTCGGATAAATAACGGATAAATATCGATCAAGTATAGAGAAGCACGTCGATTCCCTTTTCTACGTTTCATTTATTTACCGTTTATCGTCGCATCTCTTGATAGAACATCAGCGACTACCATTACATGTATTCTGTAAATAATCAGGCAGCCGTTAGCCATTGTTACAGTTTCGCATACTTCCATGTGCGAAAGATTCGTTTCTTTTAGGAAATTTGGAATATTCTTACATCGCGTTCTACCAGTTACGAAGTAATTGCATATCGTTGGGTGTCGCTGAGTCGCGTCCTGTATCTTGAAATTTGATGCAGTAGCAAAGAAAATGTTCGATGATGATGTTGATGTTGCGGTATTCGCGGGATTCGGTTTTCTAATGTATTAGAACGTTTATAACAAGCGACGAAGTAAACGATTTAATACCGTGAAGATATGCGAATAACGAGCAAGTTACGTTAAATAATTTTATATATCTCAAATGTACCTGTAATACACGGTACACGTATGTGTATATATTTTATAGGAAATTGATGCAACTTGATCATCGTTATTATCGTCGCTATTCTTTAATTTATCGCCTATTTCTCGGGAAACCGTGTACATCAAACAGATAATATTTCTGCTTCTACTGTTATCTTCTCGCACCTTTCCCTTCTTTTATAAAAAGTCAACAGAGCTTCTCTGATTTAGAATTTTAATAAGAAGTTGGTCAAAATTGATTCTAATAAGGAGTCGATTAAACATCAACCGTACGAACGCCATAAAGCATTTGCATCGCATCGTAGACACTTGTAACGACATCGATGCTTTTGTCAGATATTTCATATTTGATGATCGAGCAAATAAACGAAAGAGTGCGAGAGAATCGGCTGGCAGTAAGTGATCCACATACCGACGTTTTTGTTTAATGCTTCTCGCTTGACAAACGGCCAAACGATTAAGAGACAGAAAGATAATTACTCGAACGTGTCGATATATCGACACTTTTGTCGCGTCTGATCGAATATTTCGTGTTTGACGAATCAACGTACGATCGACAGATTGGCGAAGAATTCGATTATCGATGAATTTACACTTTCGTTGATTACCGTGCGTTTGATGAATGGGGAAAAGTTTGAAAATAAAAGATCGTAAGATTAATGCATCGGTATTTCTGCTGTTTCGTATTTTATGAATGAACAAAGCTTTCGTATATCACGAAGTTAATGAATCGACATTTTCGTTGAATATTTCGTGCTTGACCAACAAACTGAAGATTGAAAAAAGAATGGATTCGTTGATACATCGACGTTTTTATTTATTTTCTACTTGACGAGAGAAAAATTTGAAAAACCAAAAAATTTGTGGAATTGTTTAATCGATATTCTATAAAACTTCCATATTTTATTTTCCACTTGAGTCTTTCGAATAATTATAAATTTATTATAAATCGATTTATTGTGCTACGATTTCGGTCATTTATAGCACGACAGCGACATTCAAAATGAATATGCATAAGCATGCTTCGCTGCTTGTAAAAGAAAATTGTCGGAGATAAGGACTACAAACTGTATTCGCGGTAATTTTTCCCGCCTTAATCGCAACACTGTGACCGTATAATCGCTTTTTATCCTAATTTACTACATCGTAATACGGGAACAAACAGAAATGTTACAAATCTTGAAATTAAATTGAATAATTAATTGTAACGCTAAAAATAAAAAACAAACATTAAACATCTAATCTGACCAATGTGATCTGGCAAGTAGTAAATTTAAAAATTCAAGGAATAGTCAGCAATTGGCACCGTGTTTAAAAACTAGACGTGTTACATCGAAAATCGAATAAAACGCGCGAATGAAAATGAAAATGGTCGAGGAAGACCAAAGGTGCCAAAAAATCTCACATTTTCCACATTACCGATAAATTTTCGTCTTATTCGACCATGTTATGACATGCGAATCAATGTTACGACATTCTTCTTACTTTCCTCGCCAAATAAACAGAGATAAATTCCGATCGACGAACGTGACGAGTAAGGACAACGCGATCCATCAAACTTACTCGAAAAAACCGAGGGAGATACGGCCGTGTTGTCATTGGCTTCCGGTGAAATGTATTTTTTTAGATTTCTAATCATCGATCGTTCGCTTATCTGTATGAAACGAACAACGATCGTCCATCTGTAATATCTTTATGACAAAATTAATAGTTCCAGGAATTTAAAAATAGCGAGGGTTTATTTAAAAATTTTTTATTTTTTGGATAGCCTCGTCCAAAAATTTGTTTAATGGACGGAGTTGTGAAACGTATGGACGTAAATGAAACATGCATGGAATGAATGCAAAAATGTATGGAAAAGTGTAGGATTTATAAAAGTGATGGTTTTGAGATCAAGAATCTTCTAGTTTACAAACTGCGGTGATAAATAGAAAGACGCGGTATTTACAGAGGAAATTTTTCTTTGACGCGTTAGGGTTCTATGAAAACGCAAAGTCGACTATAAAATAAAATATTTTCCTCTTTTTGAAAAAAGCTATCAAGTCGAAAGAATTTGTCAAGAACGCAAGATTTTGTCAATAAAAGAACGGATTAGAAATGGTAAAACGACGCGAAGAAGCGAATATCATACGAAGGTAATAACGTTTAAAGAACGCGTATTTTATGATTTCTCGTTGTAACGTTAATTTTCCGTTATCATTTCCTAACCACGACACGAGATGGAATGAGTGCAAAAGAAAAGATAAAGGCGAGCTTTTCCGTCTATCGTATATTTTATTTATGAAACAAGCAGACTCTCGCTTGTCAGGTGTACGGATGTTTTATTTATCAAAACGAATCTTCGATCTTTCGTTTTTGAGATAAAGTTATTTACTAGGTCAGAGTTCGAAGGAGATGACGATTTTACGATACCCTTGCTGAAAGAAGTCCTTTTACTGAAAATATCTTTCGCGATTATCGTTTCAGTAGCAATGGCAAAGTGAATAAACTGCATAAGTACTTTCAACTTCGTCTCGCTGATATTTTCAAATAGATATACGTATTAAAAGGCATCCTATCGAAGTAAGAAACGCTTTGAAATCACCTTAACGAAATAAAATAATTCCTCTCAAAATTAACGATAATTACTCTATTTTATAATAACCTACATTTTCTTCTTTTACTATAATTCTTTCCTCGTATGTTATGAGTTTATGAAAATATTTTCCTGTTTTTTCTCTCAGTCGTGAGAAAGCTGGTTAAATTTCACAGTTTAGAAAGAATCTATCAAGGACGCAAAATTTATTATTCGCGAAACAATTTGATCGAAGAAATATGAAGTACCGCGACATTTCCCGATGAAAATCCTCTTATATTACTTTTTCATCGATCGTAAATTCTGCAAAAATAATATATTTGCGAATAAGATCTCGTTCGATCTCCCAATTTTTCTTTTCTTGACAATTTTTAAACCACGGGTTATTACTCTAAGAAAAAGTTGACAAGAGCTTGGAAAAACGTAAAGTAAAAAATTTCCTAATGAATGCGCTGTTCCACTTTTCTATTCGTCGTAAGTCCTTCAGGAATAAATATATTCGCAAATAATATCTTGTTCGATCTTTCGATTCTTCTTTTCTTGACGATTTCGAAATCGCGGCTGTTAAGTTTTCTTATTCAGCGAAATCGATTCGAAACACTCGAACGACGTCCCTCGTAAGCATTTCAAGGCATCTTCGTTATCGCGCTTTCAAACGAAACCAACCAAGATCTCAATAACCGTGCCTGCATTTCAGGATTAAATTAGCATTAATGGTCGTGATTTAATTCAAGTATCGAGTATCGATCGAATCGTTTGTTGATAGAAATCACGAGCTATTCTGTAAAGGAAAAAAGAGACTTTTTACGGGGAATAATTCTAGCGTGACAAATTAAAATCTATCAAAAGGGATGGACACTTCGTCGAACTTTTTAATTCGATTATGATTTTGAATAAAAAATTAGTTATTAAATCGCGCTATGCGTAATTTGCTTTTGCTAGAACGTGAGTTCGAAACGAAGTTTCTTCTCGAGTTGGAAAGGAAATGAATAAAAAGAGAGAAAGCGAAATTGATGCATCGAAAACGATTGGCCGTACGAATGGTGCAATTTTCAATGTCCAAGACAAGATGTTTTCGTATATTTCGCCTTTGAATAGATGAAAATGAAGCGCGGGTAGATATTAAGAAATATGAACCAGATATAGAAAAGAGCTAACGCTCGACGCATATTTGTACCGTACAGAGTTTGAAGGTTTTACGACACTTTCGATATTATCTGTCGTATGTAAAATAGTAAGAGCGAAAAAGTGTTACAGGTTGAAATGGAATTTAAAAGTAGAATTTGAAATAGATATTGATTGTGAAACATATAAAGCGTGACGATTTCTTTGTAAAGTCGTCTACGCGTAAAATAACGTTTACCATCCTTTCTTAAAAGATTCATAATTTTACTCATATATAATAATTTCTTAAAGGATACAATGTTATGTAAATTTAATTAGACCTAAATTTACAACCCTTATGATAGAAATATTCTTCCTTTCTCTTCTTCCATCTTTTTTTTTTTTTTTTTTTTTTTGAAGCAACTTACAGGCGACTCGTTGGTTGTTTCATTTTAATTAAACTGTATATATTCTTCGGTAACGTTCCTACGAGGACAACGACGAGCAAGGAAATTAGAAACAACGTTGAATTCATAGGAAATCTTCGTTCGAACGTGTTTGCCTAAAATTGCTGCGCTCGAGTTATTCGGTTACGTTTTAGCTACGGTAGAACAGATAATTGTACAGCAGATATGCAAATTTCCAAGATTCTCATTCTCCGTCTACGAGCAAACGCTTTTGCTTTGAAGTAACTTGGTTTCGTACTTAACACTTTGATGATCACGCTATGCGAACACCGCCTTCTTATAGATTCGTAAATTCGTGACCATCGTTCGTTCGTGTTAATGTTTTAAAAGTCGCATTAAACGCACGATACTCAGCTGTGATTTTATCCAGTGAATATGAAATAGAAAGTTATGCAGAGAGATTTTATTTTTTCCTTTTTCAGCTTCCCGTTTTATCAACCTGGTTCTAAAAAACTTTGTTTCTTTATTAGAGTAATTAGAAATATGTACTTGGGAATTCACTTACAATCGATTATATATTTCTTTTTAAATAAGTACTTTGTTATTTCTTATTCCGAAGCATACGTTGCTTTAACCTATTTTTCGATACGTTTTAATTATTGTAATTACATCGATATGCACTTGATGTTACGATACTTTTTCTAACTCGCTTTTGATGATTAATAACAACGTGGAAACAAACGATCTTTCCTTCCAATGAGTAGAACATCGACGGAAACCATTTCTAATTTTCAAATTAACGACCAGCAATTAAAAATGATTACCTTTTTCAGAATTTTAGGAGGCCACAAAGAATTTACC
The DNA here is from genome assembly GCF_024516045.1 of Bombus affinis. Taxonomy (NCBI): domain Eukaryota; kingdom Metazoa; phylum Arthropoda; class Insecta; order Hymenoptera; family Apidae; genus Bombus; species Bombus affinis. The sequence goes on along the minus strand of NC_066344.1, from coordinate 781,250 downwards.
ACTAAACTGTTAACTATCAACGGAAACTATTAACCGTTACCTATTACCAACATCCTCAGCCATAATAACTTATTTGTTCAGAATTTTCTTATCTTTATATTCTTAATCTTTAAATCAAATATATACGTTATAAACTTTCACACGACTTTTTTTTCTACTACGATCCCTATCACCAATTTCTTTCGCCAACCTAAGCACCGAAGATCACATCCTAATCCTAAAATTAAAGCAGCCCTGATTAACGTATAAGCCAATTACCAGTCCAACGCAGGACGATCCGCTTCCATCAAAATATTCCGTTCTTTATCTCTTCGTTTGTAATGACGCTCGGGAATTCGTTCTGTTTCAGGGGTACGAGGGGTCCCTGTTGAAAGTTACAAGCAAAAATGGGAAAACAGCGTCGGTGAGTCATTATTTTTTCAAATTACCAGCCGTATTTCATCCTTCGCCCATGTGGCGTGTGTAAAACAATGAAAAAAAAAAAAGAGAAAAAGAAGCGAGAACGAAAATAAAAAATAGAACGTTATCGCGTGCTTTTAACGCGAACGATGGATCTGTTCTAGATTTCCATCCAGCTATTCTCCATACGCGTTTATCGAGGAAACGAACGAAAGGAAGGGAAGCGGATACATCGAGAGAAGGAGAAAAATGTTAGGAGGGTAAAATCGAGGTATTCCTTCGCGAATACACCGATTCCCTTTTACCTATTCGAGAGATTTTTCCATCGATCGATGGAACGGGTCGACAAAGTGTCGAGATTTTCGTGCGATTATTCGTTGGTGAGGAAACTGATGGGAAAACTTGCCCCGAGTACCGGAAGTTTCAATCGAATTCTACCATCGAGAAAGTGGTTCGTCTGCTTTCGAGGAAAATTCGTCATTATTTTTTTTTTCTTTTTTCCTTTTTCGACGATTTCTCCAGCCTTTTGTTCGTTTTCGTCGATTCGGAAAGAAACGAAGACATTTTCGAGAATTCTCGTTTTATTCTTTTGCGATGTGTCTGTTATGTATGAAAGATTTACGATGCGAGCTCTATGAGCTTTGTCAGTATTTTCCGCCAGTACAGTTATTTAACTCCTATTGCGATTCGCTTTAAGAGAAATAATGGTTTTCGAAAATGGAAAAATTTCCTTTTTATTGCGCGATATTTTTACGATTACGACGAAGCGAAAATATTGCGTGAAAAAGATATGAGTAAAAATGAAAACAAAAATATCGTATAAACTTGGACTCGTAAATATGAAAAATTATCGGAAAGATCTACTCTATAGAGTATAAGATCTTTATTTATTACTTAGTAATCGGTACGATTTATCGAACGTGCTGCTAATGTTGTTGGATTTCCTCGTAAGGCATCCCGAGCACGGCGCAAATGTAAAAATTTCAAATAAGAAAGATCAATAACGTCCTGTATAAAAGTAGTTATCGTAGACGCTCGACAAGAGAGGACAAACACTCGGCAAATGAAGGATTTACGGTAATCTCGTTCCAAACTCGGAGGAAGTGAAATAAAATAGCTTCTCGGTGAAATCACTGACCTACGAAACGTTAACCTATTAACAAAACGAATATCACATTGGCTTGGATGTTTGTAATAATTTATTCGCACGGAAATTCTCAATTTTTCTAACCCATTGTTATAAACATACATTACGAATATATTATTTTATAACACGTCATACTTAATACGTTACAAAATACATTAAAAATTGGCGTATAGGCATTTTACGTTCCATTTATTCGTCGTGAAAAAATTATACGAGTGACGGAACTATATTTTTCTTGAATCGTATTATTGAACAGAAGCGTGGAATATCAGAATCTTTGGCGCACTTTTCGGTAATTAAATCCAGACAAAACGAGATCCTGTAATAATGTCATCCGAACCGAGGAAGAAACATAGAGAGCTTTTGGTTAGGGCAGAAAAGATAATTTAACGGTGTTCTCTCGAGACAAAACTGGTCGCCTTGTCTCGGAATTATTACTCAGCTCGCTTAAACGTTCTCATCCTCCTCCTTCTTTTACGTTCTCCTTTATGCGATAACACGCGGATAAGTCGACGACGAACTGCGTTAAACGCAATTTCATGGCTCCAATAATGGCATCATCAACCTGTCGCATTTCTTCTAGGATAATATTTCCATCTATAACGTTTAACGTATCGAAATGAGTTTAGACCAAACGTACGAGGACACGTAGTCGGTCGTATCGATATTCGGATATTACCACGCCATTCTGTACCGTATCTGTATTTGTTGCTTCGTACAGGAGGGGATGATTTAAATATCGCGTTACAAAAATATTATAAAATAAAACATTTAAATTTTTAATAAAAAAATTATATTATTTTCGTATGATACACGATGAATACGGCAGACTGGAACTCACAGCGGTGTAATTTTCAGAACCTAAATTCGATATACTTTAACTTTTAAATCTATCGTCCCTTTAATTTCGTAATTAATTAAATTCCATCTTTATTATCTGCCGTAACACATTCGTACGACTTGAGAAAATATAGTCAACTTTCTGTAACAATAAATGCAAAAGTCGAAGTAGAACGGTGCACTGGCTCGCATCGCCATGATTCTTTGTACTCGATATGTGGACACTTGTTCGCGTTCTGTAAATCTAGCAATTCTTAGAAACAATTCTTAGAACTGCAAAATAGATTTCTCTCGTATAATTAACGTCAGAGAAAATGGACACTAATATTTTGATGATACAAGAAATTTGACACGTTACGAAAAGGAAAGATTATATTAGTTTTGATAGAGGACAACTTGTAATTTTCCATAGAGAAAAGGGTAAAATTTATCGTGAAACTGCGCAATTAATAATATCAATATTAATATCGAGATAAAATTGTAAGGGAAAAACATGCAAATACAATACAATGGAATCTGCAGTATCCGAACTAACAGGGAGACAAAATTCGTTTTTAAAGCTCGAACGAGAGAATTTTCGAATAATAGAAACCGCGTCCCTTCTTTACGGTTATTATTCCATATCTCGATAACAAATATTACATCTTTTTTACTGGTGAATCAAATTTTATGAAAGCAGGGAACGGACGAGTATCGGTCTGAACGCCCCTTTATGTCATCGATATAATGATTTATAATATAATAATACGACGATAGTAATATAATCCACTGTATCACGCGAAATTAATGGAAATTCGAGAGGTTCGTAGATCTGTTCGATGAAATATTCCGTTGAATTCGCGGCAACGCAAACACAACCTGTGTTTTCCCTGTCGTTCGCGTTCCGCCTGATCTTTACTAATGTAAATGTTATTTTTCGATATTTTTGCTGTCGCCGTTATGAAATACGTTATTGTGACGGACGATGGTATTATTTATCGGAAATCAGATCGGTGAATAGAAAAAATTGCTTTTCTAAAATTTCAAATTAACGAGCTCGGAATTAAAATGATGCTTGTCAAATTTCTCAATTCTTTTTAGATAACAAAATATCGTAGCAGTCAGAAGAGAGATTCGTAACTCGATCGATTACCGACGCTATCGAAAGATCGTCTATGACCTAACCTATCGCAATACGATCATAAATAACGTCCAGTTGTGTATAAGCAGCTATGCTGCTTGATGAATATTTTAAAAACGGAAAACTACGATCCATCGAACGAAGGTCGAAGGTGCTAAAGTATCTTTTCTTTCTTTCCCTTTCTTCTTTTGTTTCTGTTTTCTTGGTTTCCGGGAAAAAGAAAAATCTCGACAGGACTCGTTTCGCTATGAACCTTTCGATTAGCAGGCGAATATAGCTATTACAGATATCGACTAGATACAGCGCTGATCGTACAATAATTAACACAAAATTCAACATCGCATTGTTCCTGGTAATGGTCTCTTATAAACATTGACGAAACACGATAACAAGTATAATCAACGGAAAATTCAACGTACCATTGTTACTGGCGATAATCTATTACAAATGTTAATTACAAATAATAATACATTATAATCAACAGAAAAATCAATATACCTAAGGAAACCCCTGTCGATTCTCCCCGACGTCTCGTAACACGGTCTAACAACAAGCGATACTCCTTAACGACAAGCAACACTCCCTTCATATCAAGGACAAACCCATCTTTACTTTTTCACCAATAATCCACGCACCCTGCTACTTTCCTACGGCCAAAGATACACTCGTACGATGGGTCACCTACGTCGTGAATGGTTTTCTCTATGGGCCTGGTTCCTTTCCCCCGTCGACGCGTAATTTCACTTTTACGACTCGTTGTGAACATTCCGATATACAACGGCTGCGATAAGCATCGGCACATATTCTTGTTTTCCAATCTATCTATTTCTTTATCAGCTTCATTTCCACGGTATTAAATTTGTATGATCACATTGGCAATTCGCATTGCGAATTTAGTAAAATTAACTCGCGAAATTTATCGACTCGCCATGTACGATATTTTAAAGGAGTTACGCGTACACGTAATTAATGTTTTATCGAAGGAAAACGATATAGGGTAACTGTAACTGATATGGAACAGCGCTTTATATGAAACGCCACGATATCTCGGCAAGTAACTGACGAAGAATCAATCAGCAACGGTGCGATATATTCCGTTAGAAGCAAAAGACAAGGGCATTCGAATTTCGCTCGAAGAGTGTCTTCGAGATACATAAAGTTTTGCATAGTTAACTATTAGCGTACGAGTATTCGTTAATTTTGATTCAACGTTAATCTCATCGAAAGAAAAGCATGTTTCTCTCTTTAACAAACTTTTAAAATCAAACGTTCCATATTAGCTGCAATTACCCTACGTATCGATCCGATAACTAATACAGCGACTGCACAAGTGACTTTCCAACGAAGCGTCCTTTTATCAGGTTCCCTGATTCATTTTCGTAATATCGGATGTTTCCGATCGCATTTTACGTTAAAGAAACTTAAAAGGAAGAGGCAACATGCTGGCAAACGATACGAAATTCGATATTCTTGGAGCTAATTAATTGGTCCGTAAAAATGCCATAATAGATACAACGGTGTGCCGATATTTTTTCTAACCACTGTAAATCACCGTCTATTTCGCAAATTTATTAACCTTCCAGCATCAACGACGTACACCGTATACTTGTTCTACGTTTTACCAAATCGAAAAGAAAACCAGCAGATAGAACGTTAGCAGAATTAACGAGCCAGCGACATTAACCAACCGGCGACAAAAAGAAACTAAGTCTGCAGCGTTACGTGAGTCACGTAACGATGGAAAACGTCTAATCGATTCGGCTGCAAAAAAATACATCAATTTTATGCCTTCGCGGAAGGCATCGTGGCCGCCATGTTGGGTCGGATATACAACGTTCAACCGTGATAACATTAATTTATGCGCCATCAGTGGGAACACACGCGTCACACGCGACACAACGTTGCCAACGTTAACGTTGGAAAATCCTTTTACCCCGTTCGACCATTAAGCGTTTTCCACCCTCCTCTTTCGTTCGGTTCTCTGCCTTTCTATAGGGTGTTAAACAAAAAAATGTAAACGATACTTGTATAAAGTTTGAATCCAAACGCGAAGACAATGGAACGAGTTCGCGTACGGAAACGTCGTTTGAGGTTTGTGTCTCGCGTTATAAACAATTTAAGCTGACGAATCCTTCTCTCTGTTCGGCTCGTACTTCGTGTTTCTCGCTCCGAGGCGAACGAACGAGATTAAACGAAGTTTACGAACGAACAATACGACGAGTACAATTTTCTCGACTTCTTGATTTCGATGTTGTCTAGCGCACAAAAGGATACACTTTGGTGTAACAACACGGTTGAAAGCTTATTCAAAGATACATACGAAAGCTTTTAGCAACGGATGACAGACCAACGAAGTTTCGTCGTGAATCGTAAAGTTTGCCTAAACTTTGCGTTCGAAGAAACTCGTTTTGGAAAAAGTTTATCTCGACGTCTATGTAACTATAACCGATATTTTTGAAATCGATATTTATCATCTAAATATCTTTCGATGGAATTTGGACGAAGCGTCGACTATGGCATGGCGCTGGATCTTTAAAGAAATATATATAGTCTCGTGGAAAAACTAAAAACGTGACATATCGCGTCTTCTTTCCGCCGCGTTCTTCGAATATAACAGCCGAAATTCTATCGTCGCTCACGTTCGGTCAGAGCGAGTGAAACGAAGGAGAAGGTGAGGACAGCTGATTTATTGATCTACGACTACGTTAGAGAGCTACTAGTGTATTTTTGGCGCAGCAAATTAAGTCGCTTATAACTGGAAACCTAAGCTTCGAACGACTCCTTTATACGCCAACTATCTTCCATATCTTGACATCTATCCCCGCGCCTTATAAATCTCGCTCGCTTTTATTTCAACACCCTGTATTATGCATCTATACGGCTATGTGTGTTCGCTTTGTGGCGGTATGATGTGCGCGGCCGCCCTGGCCTTTACTCGTACACCCGAGAATTCTAAAATAACGAACAGGAGGGGGAGATCGGCATCGACCCGAGGAAGGAATGCATTTTCGCATCGAAGGATGCCGGATGACGTCACGCTCGAAGGCGAATTTGATCTCGAACGGCCGAGTTCGACGGATCGACCTCGTTTCCCTTCGACAGGGCTGTGTCGTGAAAATACGCGCGATTGGAAATTCGAGATGCGTGTAAAGAGATCTCGCTGGTGTTCGGGACAAATCTGTGGCCTCCGAATGAGAGAGAATCCCTGCATTAGCGATTAGAGGGCTGTGTGCGGTAGGAGGATATTCGATAATTTAGTATTAACGGAGTAAGTCTAGCGGGAAGGTGAAATTAGACCCAGTGTTGGCGAAAATTTGTAGGAAAAGTATTTCGGATAGTTGGCGATTTTAAGCGATCGTTGTACTACCGTTTGAATAAAATCATATTTTAAATACGAAGGAAATTTACGGCGAATAGAGTATTTTTATCTTCGCGTTGTGACGCGTACAATAAAATACTCGAACTTTGCGTTATAAATAGTATTTAAGATTCTTCTTGATAGCGAAAATAGATTAGGGAAAGAGCTAATATCGGAACTCGACGGTCTATAATATTTGCATATTAAATTTATTTTCTTCGCGAGCGTGGCTATTCGCGCGTAACAAAGTGCATCGTTCAAAGTTTTCCATCGCTTAGACCACTCTCTTTTATGAGCAAAAGATCAATCGAGCGAAACTAAACAGTCTTTCGATGGAAGGACGTATCGTATTTTAAAGATAATTGTTTCATCGCGTATCTGTGATACTTTGAAATCGCGCGTCTTTCACGCTGTCAGAAATATCGTCAGTGTATTCTGCTTCGCGAAAACGAACAAGACCAAATTCGTGTATCTGGAGTTGCAGTCTCTGTTAAAGCTTTTAATATCGTTTCTCCGATACGATTACGTTTATCCTCCATTAAATTCTTTAGAATCTAACGTAACTTGTACGTTGGATAGCGAACAATCAAATACAATTGTCGGTATTTTCAGTATCCTGCAAATAAAATACCGTTTTCAAAATCTTTCTCTCGCAAGTAAAACATTTTATTCTCGACGGCACACGTACGAACTAAAATAAAACAGGCTAGTGTTTGCTATTTACCGCTTGAAATATATACGAGAAATAAATATATCGGAAGTTTGCGAGCATTAGATACAAAAGGTATACATCGCGGATGCTTTGCGAAGAACGCGGTCCTCGTTAATGGAGAGATGGAATCGTCAATTTGTGCTCCGAATGGTTCCGATACCATACAAATTCATAATTTGTGGATATTTCCAAGTTTTGTTTCGACATCTTCCTTCGTGGACAAATATAATATCGAATTTGTCGATTCCGCTTATCGTTATGTGTGGAAACCGTGTATTGGTGACTATGAAGCTTCTCTTATCGTATAGATATCGGTTTCCAATTAACATGTATCGATGATCCTCTACTGTACAAGATGTTCTATAACCTTTTGTTCAACCACGTAAAAGTCTTAATAAACGTTGCTCCAAATAACATTCCTTTCAAAGCCACGAGAAGTTGTAGAAGATTAGCTTCCTCTATAGTAAAAATTTTCAAATTACCCACCGTTTGTTTCGACACAAACTCAAACGAAAACGACGACTTTCTTTTCGTTCTCTTAATTACTTCAAAACTGACAACCAAATCGTTGCATTCGCTTTAACAGGCATTACACGTTCTCCGCATTTCCATTCAAAGTACAACCATTTTTAACGCTCTATACGTTCCGTATTTCTATTTCAAAATAGAAGTAAGTATTATTTCCGAAATATCGCTCTTTCTTTCAACGTTGTTTAATAAAATATTTTTCTTCGAATATCAATAATTATAGAAAGAATTATTCTGCCGGTATTCCTGTCCCTTTTTACTTTTCTGCTTATTTAATATTTTTCTTTCAAAGATATTTCGCTAAAACTAAAATTTAGTTTTTCGGGTTATCTCGTACGTTTTCATCTGTTATAATATCATCGAACGATGCCGTAAAAAGTTCTCGTTTTCTGGGATTGTCCCTTTACGGATATCGCTGGCACCGTTAGGTACGAGCGCGCAGATCGATACGAGTTTCCTCTACCATTTGCTCGCGCTAATTGCCCCGTTCGTCGAGCGGCAAATTCGACAGTTTATCCTTCCTCGTAGAATTTTACGGTTAAAAATCGACGCCATCGTTTTTTAACAAATTTTCCCATTCGAGGTTCCAACTTCGATATTCGTTTGGATTCGCGCGTCAGATCAAAGAGGCCGTGGCAAAGGTATTTTCAAAATCCTTTTACCTCGAATCCAGTTGATTTTGCAGCAGCGATACAAAGATGTAACGACGTTTGGAATCGCGGTTGTTGCATTCGGGTGAAATTCTCATTGATTTTACGCTTTCTTTTCGCGTCTTCCCTCGGAGTGATATTAGTAGATTCGCTTGAACGACGAACGCCACTTTCCAATCTTTCCTTTTTATAGATCCCGATGAATTCCGTACTTCGCATTTCACTTGCTACCGACGTCAAGTTCCTGAACTTTGCTTTTATGGTATTCGGTCGTTTCCCTCGCGAAGAATTTCCTTGCAAGGAAATTCCGCGCTAAATCAACGTTTTGTTAAACGTGGAATTTTGATGATTTTTAACGCCCTGGATCTTTGATCTTCGCTCGCCGCAAAACATCAGCTAGCGGAAAGTTTATTAAAATTTTGCGTCAAATATTTACAACTTTTATGAAATTCTGCTTCGTGAAATGACAACTTTTTAAACGTCAATCTCTGTTCCACGAGGCTCGTAAATTTTAGCATTTATGAAATTCATCTGATTTTGTCCGTAAAGAATTTACGAAAATAATTGTAAAATATTTGCTATTATCGTTCGACGATATTTCGTCGAATGGAATCTTTGTTGGTTTTCAAAAAATGTAAGATTTATAGTTTCCACCATTGCCGACACTTGTCCAACTCCATTGTAGAAAAAATAACAAATTCGCTGTCGACTTATCAAATAAAAAGTTTAATCGAATAATATCCAATGTAAACGTAATTTCAATATTCTTTCGTTCCTTTCTTTTTTCTAAAGAAATCAGTTTGAGGCGTTTCTTCGAAAAGGTAAGAAATCCCCAGGAAGATTCTCGCAATTCCTTCCGACGTTCCCTGGCGAAAACAGCGAGTATAAAATAAAATGAAAGTTAAATCGAAACGATGAATCCATTTCAAAAGTTACGTCTTTCCCTTTACACCCATCCGGCGAATACAATTTTACCTCCTAACTCTCGTCCTTTTCGAGAATCTGCCTGTAGCGATCTCGTAGAACCGTCGGAAAACAAAGACACGGTAAACTTTGAATGAAAGAAAAACGAAGCTCGTTCGCGAATTACAGCAATTTGCCTGGCAACGACGCGACGCGAACGCAATTTATTCGTTCGGGAATAAGTAACGGGTAAAAAATAATTCCTGCCATTTGCAACTACTTTGCGCGACTTTGCGCTTCGTGGAAAAGAAGGGAAATTTCCTCTGGCGGAAGAGGGAGCGGCGGGAGGGACCGTATCGGGGAAAAGTTGGGCCAGATTCGAGACGTATTCGCGTTCTTTTACGAGCCAAGCTCGAAAATGTTGCGCCAGCCGGCTGCATTGTAATTTTCCAACCCTTCGATTATGCGGAATCGGGCTGAGCAGTTGCTTTACCGCCATCGTTACATGCATAATCGCGCACGTGTGTATACTATTTTCCATCGTCGAGCCTGCCTTATATGCATGAAACACCTTTGTCGCCATTTTTCTTATCTGTCGGTTCGCGTATATAATGCCAGCAATATACAGGGTGTCTCGTCTTAATCGATTCACGCGGATATCCGCTAAACTATGCGTTATTCGGTAAAACGTTTCGAATAAAACTTGCTTCGTTTGCCTTTCGTTTATTCGTCTTGCGATGGTCGAAAATTTTATCCGTTTGAACGGTGCCTTCGATATTCCAAAGGTAAATACTTGGGTCGAGAAATGGTTGGTTTAAAAGATATTTTTACTTCAATTTTTTTGCAAAACTTGTTTCTTTTCAGTTGTGAGCGTTTCGCGTCAAATCGACTACGAGGTTATCAGCGGTAATGTTAGATTTAGACTGATTGGATTTTAGCGTACGTATTCATTCTTTGACGAAATTTAGCGCCTAAAGGTATGTGATCTCGTGACGTTAAAAGTGCGTCATGTGTCAAATTCTATTCCGTGTCTTTGTATTCGTGTTTCTGTATATCTACATACATTCCCGATTTTTTTTTTTTTTTTTTTTTTTTTTTTAATTAGATATTCGCGGATTATTGTGATTTGCGCAGTCCTTAGGCGGGCCGTTACAATCCTTTCTTTTGCTCTGCTCATATTATCACCTGGTATCTGTTTTACTATGGATTTTTATGCTTCTGATTGAACACCAAATTCTTCTTTCCTTGTCTTTCGTATTACTCGATTTTATGAAATTAACATTTTCAAATCCTAGTACTTTTTTATACACAAGTAAAAACAGCTTTAAATGGTGTATAAAAAGGTGTACATATGTTTTATAAAGAAACCATGGAAAAAGGTAATTAACTAATTTGATTTATATCAAACGATCGAGTTAATGGCAATGGCAGTAAGAAATACAAATATCGAGACTTTTTATATTAAGTAATTTTACGATCAACGATTACTAAAAGTTATCAGATCGTTAATAAGCAGGAATCAAAACCGTTTCTAAAATATATTTATCTTTTGCAAAGATTTATTTTATTTATGCTAAGCGAATTAAAATTACTATAAAACGAGGAAAGTATGCGTCAAAATGGCACATTTACGTATGATGCACGAGGAAAAGTCGAAACGGGGAACGTGAAAATTGATTGTTCTTCATCAGGCTGCACGCAACCACTAACTGTTAACCTACATGCGACCACCACGATGAACCTATTGATAAAAATAAGCTCGACGAAACGTTACATTACGTTCGGAAATTCCGTGTTTCGATAACAGTTCCGGGAACGTAACCGGTAGCACGAAATGAAAGTCAGACACACGATTCGCTCACTGAACATGTAAATAAGTACTTGCCACGAATCGATACGTGGATTCGATGTCGCGACCAAAGATGTATGGAACATTTTATCGTATTAGCCAGATTCGTGTATGTATCATTTTCCTTCGAGAAAACTTTTATCATTGTTATTCATTTTATTCGACGTAGAGTCAACAATTTTTACGTTCGCTAGCGACGTTAACGAAACGCGTGATAAAAATATAATATAAAAAAAAATCACAGTGTAAATGTACTTTACATCTTATCGTAAACTAAGTCAGAAACTCGAGTTACAGTATCTAGTAGCTTGATAATGATACCATGATGTTATGATTTCTTCGTTTGAAAACAATTTCTTCGGGAAAAAATTAAAAGATTATCGGAGTATTCGCGAGCTTAATAATATAGAAATCACTTACGATTATTATCGTATAAAATCTGGTTTTCGTCACAAGTGGCGATTTTAGAAATAGGACTCACTTATCTCATCCGAGTAACGAGATGCTATTTCCATTCGCCTAACCTTTCTCTGTATATCGCTTAATTCAAAATGTTTTCGTTCTATTGAATTCATTCTTCTCATTTTTCTTGCTTTCCCTGTTCGAATCGAACGACGAATAATGGTAGAACGGTTTACCTTCATTTCGATCCTGTTTACCATGAATTATTTTCAGTAGTATCTGTGAAAATATTATTGTCGATCGAATTTTCCGACCTTCCTCTCGTCGTTTATCTTCTAATGAAAAATCGCCAGGCATAACACCGACCTGATAATTTCATTCATATTTCCATCTTCTGTTTATTAGAATTATACTGGAAGATTTATTTACCTTGGGAACCGTACTAGAGGAGAAAAAAGGAGACAAAGATCAAAATGGAAAATTCTGCGTGAACGTAAAATGAAAGGCGATCGTAGATAGCGATGGTAGATACGATAAGGCTGTTTCTTTGCACGTAGGTACATAGCCTGTTGGTCTTATCGTTTTTCGTATTTATTGTTTCCTAATTCCTTTTTTATGGCGGCAGATCGAATCGATACGTCGTTCGTGACACGTGTGAATTTGAGAGAGATCGATAGAAAGACATTGTAACGATTTTATTGTTGTTCGGCCACTTCCAATCGACAATTTTTCCTAGACACAGTTATCATAAAGTACGAAAAGTTTACAGGTACTATGACTGCAGGGTAAATTCTTCTTCGAAAAAGGAACAATTCTGCCTATATTTCCATTGACGAATATCCTGAAGCAAAAAGTTGTCGAGCTGATTGGAAAGTTCCATTCTTAAAGTTTATTCGCAATTATCGAGATGGAGATCGTAATCATCGAGATATAACCTACAAAGGTATAAAGCCACAAAGCTCGGTTAAATAACGCGACAGAATTTTCCGAACGATTTAACGTGTTACCCGTGAACGCTACGATTTATACGTTCACGGATATCTGAAAATTAAAAACTTGAACACATACCTACGAATATTTCAGAGATGTGCTAAATGCCACGATCCCGACATACATCTCCAGAAATATCATCTAACGTGCATAGAGAAATTCGCGAAAACGGGCGGAGACGGCATTGTTGCAAATTTAATAAAACTCCCGATCATCTCCAGAGACGAAATAAATTCACGTTATCGGGAACGATTCGATCGATTCCGTTTGAAAACTGCGGAGGAGTCAATATGAAAGTTATTGGCTCCATTTACGCGGCATCGTACGGAAAAGAACTTTAACGGTGAACGTTCGTTTTAAACGTTAACGTCGAACGAAATTCCTTTGTCGTTCTATTATCCATTTATATAATCGCTTTCAGCCCGACAAATTTATTTGCAACGTTACCGCGTTATCTGATCCGGCCCCCGATATAATTTTGCAACACGTTTACGAATATCACCTTGTCGCGTGCGCGCTACCACTCCGCGAATTCTCGCTTATCAGATCTTGATCCTGCAACGGCGATAAAAATTTGTAGAAAACACAACGGGAATATATCTCGTGTCGAGGATCGTTATACACAGGCTAATATTATCATAGTTATAAAGCTGGCACGAAACAACGCTTCCGAAATATCCGTCGGCCACGACTGTTGAACGGATTATTCCCATTCGATGAATTGCTTTTTCGATAAACACTCGCGTTTTTGCGGTAACTGAAAATCAAGAGGAAAATCAAAGGTATTTCGACGGGAAACATCTTCTTTCTATGCTTTTTATTTATTTATCTTCTCCACTTTCTTTTTTAATTTACCTGTGTCAAGTCTCGTCCAGCTCTGATGGTTATTAGCGACTACAGTCTCGTACAACTGTATTTCACAGGTTTACACAGTATCGTATTAGACCGGTGCTTTATCGTTTGATCGTAAGTAATACGTAGATACGACATTTACATCGTATTTGTATTAGTGGTAATATTTATGCACGTACAACACGTGTCAGTTGTAGCGATTTCAGATATTTGCTTGTCCGACACTGTTCTCCTGCTGCCGCAGCGGCGGAATGTCCATGAGGATTTCTCCATGTACAAGAAAAGAAAAGAAAGGTACTTGCTTGTGGCTAGATCGGTTAAAAAGGTTTGTGGCTTCTAGAAACCGTCGAATCTTATTTAGGATCGTCTTGAGGTTACTTGGAACGTCGTGTCGTTGCCTTCCGCTTTGAAGTTTTAGGCATTCGATCGGTGGGTTTATCTATTTTTGTTTTCCTCGATCGCAAACTTCCTATTGGGCGTAATTTTATCATTTTCTTTTACGTCGAAGAATTTAGATTTCGCGTTGATATTAGTTTGTTTTTAAATAAGTTGGAGTATCCTTTATGCGATGTCAGAGCTATGCCTGAATTCATCTTATATCGATATTTGTACCTTTGACATTTCTCTCTATATAGAATCTTTACTTCTTGGTTGGTAAACAGAATTCTGTTCGTATATTGATTAACCTAGAATAAATACGCTGCAAATAAATGATTAAATGGTATAATGCAATTAAATTGCTGTATACAATCGTACCTTTGTCTGAATAAAATTCGATTTTAATCTTGCTAAAAGCAGCTGCATGTTTTCAGCGATATCAAAAGCAGAAAAACGTCGAACCTGTCATTAGATTTGACGGATTTGGTAGTTGTACCGTTAATCCGATATCGCTGAATTTATCCACAAAGAAAAATGATACAGCGCTGTTTAAAAAGATAATATTTTTTAATCGAAGAAATTTCCTTTTTGCCTATTAACTGATTTTTATTCGTAACGCTTCCTTCGTTCGATCGATTAAATCGGTTTTCGTTAAATTGTTAGATAAAAAATTATGAGAAAGAAGCGAAAAAATGCGTTATAAAACTGTACGAGAAAGCTTACGTTAGAAAATATAAACGAGTCAGATCTGCTTTCTACTTTTCTCCGAAACGGTAAAATAAAATTAGCTCGGTAATCGAGTGAAAAAGAATTCGATGGTATATCGATGAAAATTCGAATCTGGGTCGCTCGTGGCTCTTTTCTCAATGAAACAGAATCACGGCATAGTTTCACCACAAACGTTTACCGAACCGAAAACCCGTATCGGTTCTCAGCGGTAAACGCGTGGAAATTCCATCGAGTTCCCCCGGAAAATTACACCGTAGAAAGACCGTTGAACGGACGATTCGTTTCTCGGTGAATTACAGGCTTCTCGAATCCCCTCTTAGAAAACCGAGGGTGAACTTGCGAGCATCATCTAGCCAGAAAGTCTATTCGATCTATTTTAAGCTCTGCGAGCTGATTCGTCCCGTGCAATAAGACGCTCTATCTTTTCCAACGCTTCGAACGTTTGTTGTCTGCTTTTTTCTTTTTTATTCTTTACGACATCGAATGATATATTGTTCGTTGACATCGATCAACGGGGTTGTTTGGTTTGATAGATCGAGAATTAGGTACTTTTAAACCTTCGATCGATGTACGATCGATACGGTATAAGCGAAATAGTTGATAAATTCGCCGTGTCAAGTCAAAGGACCGAGTTATCCGCAACTTTCTCTCAGATCGAGTCATTGCCTTTCGGTAGCACAAAGATAGTTTATCGATGTATACACTGCTGCGAATAATTATAAATTCAAACGTATTTTCTGCGTTATCTCTTCGATATTTCCAGGAAACCACAGATCATACCTGAATACGTTAAGCGAAATTGCGTTTGTGAAGCGTAAATCGAACGTTATAGGAATATTAGGAGATGTTACATAGCAAACTATTGCCTTTCATAACCGAACCAGAAGCAACAAAGATAATTTTTCAACGAAACGCTGTTCCTATTCGTACCAACCGTCGCTACAAAAAAAATGATTTCACAAGATTTCAAGAATAGAATTATTATTCGATCGAGAAACTGGACTAAGAAATTCCAGCAGAGAAAGTTTACGATCGGTAAAAGCCAGCTTTGACGTAGCTTTTTAAACATGGTTGGACTTAAAAAAAGATATTCGAAACTTTGAGCAAGTATCGAATGAACAGCTAACAAAATTAACATTGAGTTTATATATTTTCACGTTTATATTTTCAAAAACGCAATTTTCTTAATAATATTATTTATATATATATAATTTTAATAATAAATTAAAATGAACTTTAAGCAGTAAGGATAAATTGAATCGCGTTCCATTTTGAAGGACTAAAAGCGACCTAATTAAAACTGATTCATCTTTATTAGTTTTTAATTTTCTAAGTAATGAAATTTTCGATCAAAAGGTAACACAGTTAACCGAGGTTAATCAGGACATAAGAATGAAAAATTGCTTGGTGCAATCTTCTCCACTTTTTACAAACTCTGCAGGGACACTGCAAACACGCCTAGAACATGACGATGTATCACGCGTCCCTCTTCTTTGGAGAAATTGCTCCACGACCCTAAACCTCGAGGGGTTTCTATCAAAAATCTAGCCTTGCTTTACCTCCACGATATGTCAGTCGTTTTCAGGACCAGAATGAAACTCCACATCCTAATTAAAATCTAAACGTTTCCTTTTTTTTTCCAAGACCTGAACTGCCCAATAAATTAAAAATGCAAGGGTAGAGATGAAAATCTCACTGTCTACTAACATTTAGTAACTTAACAATATAGGGTGTCGTATCGCTAGCTTTTTAATCTACCTATGCGAAGATTTCCTTTTTCATTCCCTCTTTTATTCCCTTAATTATTTCCTTTTTCACTCGGCGAGGTTTTAATAATGCTGCATATAAAATAACACTATCACCGACGATCATTTTGATAAGAAAGGATATTCTGCGTGTTACTTGAGAAAATTTAAATAGCTTTCGCCCGATAATAACATCGTCCGATTTTCTATATTTTTTCATAATTTATTATTACGAGCATTTATGCAAATTCATATTTTTACGAATATAACCGGGAAGATGGAATCTAACTAGAAATCTATTTCACCTGTCACAATAGAAAGAGAAAATTATAAAGAGTACTTATCTGACACGTTTTATATATTTTGAAATCTTCGTTTTATCTTCTCACCTGTTTTAGCATATCGCGCGCGCTCTGTACAGTTTTGCAACTCTACGTTTCCTATGAACGCGTAAACATTCGCAAGCTAGATATGAAGTTAAAGCGATGCGCGACAGATAACGATGAAATTCTTTTCCCAATACTAAGCAGGAATGTAACGAGTGAAACGTATTGACGCGTACGTTTTGTTTGATTTCAGCCGGTGGGTTTCGTGACTTTTCACACGAGGGCCGGCGCCGAGGCAGCGAAACAGGACCTTCAGGTAATACTCCGTTTCTCGTAGGTATTCGAGAGAGAAAAAGCTGCTCGATAAAACGCGAGAGCTCCCGCGGGCTCCCTTACAATTATATAGCCATACTTTCTCTCTATTATATGAATATACATACACATACGTACAAACAATGGCCCGCAATTTTCTTCTTCCTCCCTTATATATATTATATATTCTTTTTTTTTTACAATCTTTTGTCTCTCTCAAAGTATCATATACATATATGAAAATACACACCCTTGCCTTAGATTCCAGCTGGCACGGGTTAATGCTACGTAGCTATTTACCTTTATCAATTACCATACACGTACTTACACACATACTCTCTTTCTTCTACCATTTATTTTTCTATTATATAATATATATATATATATTATACATATTTAATTATATATATATATATTATACATAAAAGTTTCTTTCTGTTTCTATGTACTACAATTAGCTTCCTCCTGTAATCTTCTCTGTTTTTTTGAACCTGGGACGAATCCGTAGTATAAATTACCTTGTTTCTCCGTATACGTATACCAACATCATACTGTAATAACGCTGGTTGCACCGTGTGATACTACCATACTGAAATATACATATATATGGTGTTGTTTTTTGCCTTTTAATAAGCGTGTCACATCCCCCGTTTTAGCCTTTGAAATCACCCCCTTGTCTCTCTCTCTCTCTCTCTCTGCGTGTCACATCCCCCGTTTTAGCCTTTGAAATCACCCCCTTGTCTCTCTCTCTCTCTCTCTCTCTCTCTCTCTCTTTCTCTCTATCTATCTATCTATCTATCTATCTCCCCCTCTCTCTTTCTCTCTCTCTCTCTCTCTCTCTCTCTCTCTCTCTCTCTCTCTCTCTCTCTCTCTCTCTCTTGTCGAGTTTTCAAGTTTGATACAAAAATCGTTTACATATGTATAGAAGTATATGACGTTTAGTCTATGGATTTGGATCTTGTACAAATACATTCTGTTAGATTTCAACGATACAGTAGACCATATATACGTGTGTAGTAAACAAGTATGTTCGACTCTGCTACGTTTTTGCGATCGTGTTCCAGCCAATTATACTTTTCAAACGTTAAAAATCATCTTCGGCTCGAACGAAATAAAAAGAATTGTTATCCGTATGCACGTTTACCTTTCGATCTTACGGCGAACATCCTCTTAAAACGTAACAAATATTTTCCATTTGTCGAAACGAGAGAGGAATTGGAATATAAAAATTCAAGGATCGTAACACGGTACAATAATCTTCTCATCGTGTAATAAAGTTACGAAGAATTCGGAATTAACGACTTGGAAAATAATTATCACTATTCACTGTCGCGAGATTTCTTGTATTTCTCACGACAGATACGAACGATATTTATATAGCTTGATCCTTTAATGGGTAATGAATTATAATTAATCGCATCGTATATAGCGATATGTAAAACGCGAAGATAATATTGTAATCGATAGTTCCTTGAGCCTTTCTTCCTCGTGCTACTTGTTCGCTGTGGAAAGATTAAGAGTACATGTATAAATTACTCACACACGTATACGTACGATCCTTCTTTTTTATCACACCACTGCAATTGACCTCACGCAATTTGCAATGTCTTTATAACCCTGTGTAACCGGTTACGTACGAGAGAGACTCGAAACATCCTCTTGTCGGATGGACACGTACGCTGAGAACAGCCTGAAACAGACTAACGAACGACCCACTTCTATCGATAGCCACTGTACCAACAGAGACACGAATATACAGACACTTACATGTATACACGCAGAAAACACACATACACACACCATCTTGTGCTAATTTTCCTGTAACTCCGTCACCCTTATTCGTCCCCTACCGTCACCCTTACCCTACGCATCGTTTTATACGACACTTTCGTTGCCAGTCGTCAAACCGATGCTACAGTACTAGAACAATAGTAATTAAGATAGTAAATAGAGTTTCATTTACTTTTTGTTTAATTCTCGATCGATAATTTAAATATGGCTGATCGGGTTACACAGGCAATTACATATAAGATTGCTTAAGTTTCAAGTATCTTATTTTTATTTCGTATCTTACATCTTGTATGATAAATCGTGCAAAACAAACAGCATAAAACGATTAAGTGCCGAATTTGAATTATCCGGTGTTAGTTACCCAATTTAATATTACCTTGTATTTTATGCTTTATACGATAATTTGTACCTATAAGACGGAGAATAGCAAACAAATTCAAATTAAACGAACAAAGTAAAATAGAAAAGCGAAATTAAATTGGGTAACCTATTCCGATATAACCTATGATATAACCCGTTCTAGTAATCAATTCAAATTGTCGCGGTCATCTATCAATCCCAATACCAATTGAGAGTTCGGTTTTATTACTAAAGAAACCCTCTATTCGACGATTATCGACAAGCGTTTAAAACGTAGCTAAAATCGCCTTCTAAAACTGTCCGTCACAAAAGTTTGAAAATTCCAAATTCACCAAGAATCGAAAATACCTCTCCTCGACAAAATCACAAACGCTTTACCGCTATTTAGTAACGAAAGCTAAAAGCGCGAGGTCACGAGTACCAAAAATTCTTCGCGTCTCGAAGCTATTTCTCTTCAAACCCTTCTAATTGCAGGCAAAATACAACGAAAATCTACTTTGAAGCTTGGCTGGCGACGAAAGCGTAGATCGATAGAATTCCTTCGAGCGTAATTTTGCCGCCACTCACACTCTCTGTCTTTTCTCTCTTTGTTCTCCTCTCACCAATTCCAAGCATCCACGTGTGCTCCCGGTTTACTAATTTAGGGAATCTATTTGCAGCAGGGGGTTAGATTCGATCCTGATATGCCACAAACCATACGTTTGGAATTTGCAAAAAGTAACACAAAGGTTAGCAAACCCAAGCAACCAGCCGCTGCAGCAGCCACCTCGCACCCTGCTCTGATGCACCCTCTAACTGGACGTAAGTATGCACCGCCACTCGTTCACTCGCTGGATACGTCTCACTACTATTCTCACCCACTGCACCGAACTACAACGTATCTTCCTCCCTGTTGTTTCTCTATCTCTTTCTCTCTACTTCTTCCACCACCGCCCGTCATCTTGGAGCGTATCTTCCTCCTATTTCTTTCTTCTTTTTTTTTTTTTTTATTTCTTTTTCTTCGTCCGACGTTCCTGTCCACCAACCCCACACGTCCTCGAGTTTGAACCCCTTATGACATTCGGTAATCGAGGCATCGGACAGCGTGGATATAGTACGATAAATTAGCCATACCTTTGTATTATATTCGCGGTAAATGTTGCAGAGAGAGCATTAAGGGACGATAGTGATGTTTAAAAGCGTTTCTTTGGTCGTGTTTCTTTTGGTTACGTCAATTTGCAGATTTATGACTTTTATTTAACGAGTTAATAAATAGATGGTATATAAGAAGTGTGATTCTCGTCTAACAGATTGTGTATTTCTTATTTAACTGTAGATATACCAGATCCATCGGATCCTGCAGTTTTACTTTTGCGGTTAATAAAACCATTCGACTGCTTTCGACGACGTTAACGGCGATTTTTATTCAAAGGAAAATACGATCATACGTGGTTATTGATTTCAATAATATTGCTTTGTGTGGAACCTTCCATATTTGATATTTTATATAGACAACTATTGATGGCTCGATAAATTAATAGCCAACTAAATGATGAATATATTTGTTTCTTTATAAAACTGGTATACGTATTTTGTGAAAAATTATAAAGTTCTAATTATTAATAATCGATGACTTTTCTACGACTCAAAAACGTTCGACTTTCATAGCGTCGATTAAAATACTTTTTCCAGTGTTAAATAGCGAATGAATCTAGCAATATCATTTTATAGTTACGTGTGTATAAATATATTTATCTACTTACCCAAATTGCAAATCTGTTTTTAATGGGCATTTTTCGGGCAATAAAATTTACATATAGTTTACTGCGAAGAATTTAAATTGTAACATTCATAAAATATATAGAGAGGGAAATTTAAGATTAATCGGCAAATTTCCTTAATTAATAAACCAACAATTAAATAACGGCATAATTTATTTAAAATTCGAGTTAGTGTCACGATCGAAGCGATTATTTTGACAGGTGTCTGAACAGAACATTAATATCAATCCCATTTCATATATTACCGAAATAGAATATACAATACCACCGTGGCAACATCGCCGGAAAATTAATTATCGTACTTCCACCGCTGTCCGATCAGTTTGATACGTGTGGGCATGCGTTTTCCTCGCGTTCTTTTTGGGTTACCTTGCGAAACAATAGACGTCGATATTAACTCTATCGATCATCCATACGATCAACATTGGCGATGCAGTCGAACGTAACTAAAATTCGAATGAATAGAACAATACACTCTTTGTCAGAACGAAAAAGAGCCAAAAAGAGAAAGAGAAAACTCGAAAAATTGTTGCGTTCGTCCGTATCCTCACCAGTGTTTTAATCGTTACTTTAAGCCGTGAAACGAGTCTTTAACCCTTTGTACTCCTCTAATGTTATCTCAAAATTATTTGTTTCTATTCTCGTCGATAAATCATCGAGCAAATAAATTCATGGACATTCGTTACCTCTTCTCCTCAAAGTAAAATTCTATGTTATAAAATGGTAAATTAAGCCAATCGTATGGAACAATTTACAGAGTGCAAGGGGTTAAATGAGAAAAAAGGAGCTCGAGAAAGAAGTTTATAAAACGTAAAACTTGTAAAAGTTTAAATTTGTAAAATATTTTGCTATTTAAATAGGAGAAAAAAAGCGCCAGAGAAAGAAATTTACAGAACCGCGTAGGACATAGAAGTAAATCCATCCAGTGGATGCGTCTAGTGGAATGCGATGCGAATCGATCTAAGGAGATAAAAGGAACGGTGTGAAGCTCGAGTGGATTCCCTTTGGATGGTTGTTTTACATCGGTAATAAATATGCATTCGTGTCGATATGGTGAAGAGACTTCTTGAAATAAGGATAAGCCACGCGGTCAGGACAGTGAATTTTATTGGTCGACGTTCGATATCAACCAGTTCGACGATATCGATTACCGATAGGCTACGACCACGTAAATATATAAAAACGTCAATTTTCCAACGATATCGAGACGATGGCTCGAAGTGGAAAAATTGTCTACGGATTTTACGATGCGCGGCGAAGTCGTAAAATGTCGCTTGCTTCCATTTACCGGACGTTTACCCACTGTAACGCACACTGCCGAACATTTCTGCGAATCGTAGGTTTCCCCTCTCGCAAATATTATTTATTTCATTTGTTTAATTTAAACGTTTAAATATTTCAGCCGAAATGAATCTTTCGATAAAACGTTCCTTTTAACAAAGGCAAGAAAATACAGAAGTAGGAAAAATATGAAAAGTATCGAATGATTCGATCGAACGTACAATACTCGAGAATATATAAGAAGATGCGTAGATACCTATTTCATGTGGTAAAATTTAATCGATACGATCAAGCGTAATTATTAATTATCCGATGTATAAGTAGTACATGTTCAAGTTTAGTAATCGTGTTATAAATGATAGTATTAAATGTACAGTATTATATGCGTGAAATTTACGACACGCCTGATTATGGTTCGTTATATTCCTCTTGAAATAAACGGTGATACTTTCGGTGATACTGTGAGAAGCCAACCCGCTGTCAAACTATCCAACTATCCTAAAGAAGCCCCTTCTCGGCACGGTAGGGGCTGGTCTCAAATTCGTGATCGATACCATACGTTTCTCGTGAACGCAAACATGGGCTTTCGCTTCATAATTAACACTTGGTAATCAACTAACGAATATTCTCCCATTTTTTCCTGTAATCTATGCTGGTTGACTCAACATTCGTTGACTCATTATTCGTTTGTTTAATTTCAAAGGAAAGTGCACTGATCTATATTTCGTAATTCCCTTACGAATGACAAAATCTAAGAACTCGTTATGGGGCACTTTCGACGATTCGAAAGTTATTAGTTGTAAAAAGGATAATAATATTTCGTAATTCGTCTAGAAATTACTATGTAAAATTGTTGTAGTTGTGTAATAGTATAAATATCGTGTAAAGTATTACCAATTACGGAATACTAGTGTTTATTAAAGATCACGATAAGAAGTATTCCTTTTAAATTCTGTTTCCAATTACCAATTTCTAAATACCAGTAACTTATTGAGTGGAATATTTGATCATCAAACCAAAAAATAGATTTATTCTCGCAACTTAATGATGCAAACGATTACTTATAAATAATTCGAAAATAAGATTAGAAGGAAAAGGAACTTGTCACTCCGTCGCTCTACTATAATATTAGAATCTACAGTGGTAAAACGGTAAATTTTAAAGCGTTAAATATCCCTTAACCCGGATGCTATTTTTTAATATTTTCCAGATCAGCTTCGTTCTTTATTTGCAATTTAAATGGAATCTACTTCGATAAGATTTTGATATTCGTTTATTATCCCAACTGCAGGAATCGTGGAATGCCACGAAAAATCACGAAATTGACACAAAAATAATTTTACATTACATTAAATAATCAATTTTCTGGAAAATTTAATTGATGCCAATACCTTACATTTTAAATATATCGATAATATTATTTTGAGAAATGTCGTAAGAAAAAATATTTACGAAGATCTTGGTTAAATCGTACACTTAGATAACAGGACGTTAAAATGTTCACTCAATATGCGTCTTTTTCCTACCAAGCCTCCGTTGCGTAATAATTCATCAACCTCTAAATTCATAGACCTCTATAATCTTTCATCGAATAGAATAATCATTCGCTTGAAAAATTGTATTTGTTTTATTACCAAACTCGTTACCGCTACATGAAAATATTTATTAGCATCAGCAATGTTTTAACTTGTGACTTGTAACAGTTGCACGATAATTTCACAATTAGCGATATTGGTAAATTGACGAATTACAAGTCGTAGTAACGGTAAGTTACAGGCTTCTCGTCAAATTTGTTACACCGCTGTATAAAAATATTTATTAACGGACTGTGGATTTTCACGCAAGCTCGTACTTTCGAGAACGTAACGAAAAACATTTCGTTCACCAAGTATCACAAAAGTCACTAACTATACTTTAAATATCTTATACATTTTTTCACATTACGCGCATCCTATGCAGCACTTTCGAATTTCCTATGAACGCGCAAAAGTCCGCGATCTGTTTATTAACGTCCGTGATCCGTAACTCGTAACTCGTAAAACTTCGCTAGCGAATAATATAACAGCTGCATTTTTTACAAGAGCGTCCATAGATGCAGAAGTAGCGCGAAACAAAGTTACCTAATCGAATCACGAGATAGGAAAAAAAAGTTGGTTAAATCGAACGCTTAAGAAGTTGCAGGAGAGGCTACTTGTGAATAAAACATGTCCGGTCGATCCGCGTATAGGAGACGCGGAGGCGCGAAAACTATCGGGAGGGAAAGAATCGGGCGAGCATCGAGACCTTGGCGGACTGTGTGTTGAATTATTGAGAGCGCCCCGGTAAAAATAGCGCGATTTCCGCGTGAAAAGTCGCAGCTACTTCGATTTCGAGCGTTATGCCGATAGGCGTGCGTCGAATTTCCCACGCAGAGCCGGCCGTGTACTCTCGTCGAGAACGTCGGCGAATTCTCCCCTTGGAAAACGATCTCTCGATGAAAACGAAGAGACAGAGGAAGGATCCGGTTAAAGGAATATCGACGGTGTAATTGAAACGTCAATTCCTGTAGCGTGCGCGTTTCGAAAATATCGACGGGTGTTGGTAAGTGGCCGATATAAAAATCGCACCGAGAACGTCCCCTTTCTCTGCGTGGTGAGTGTCTGTGTGTTTTGCGCGGCGATCGAACGCAAAGAGATGGAAATAAGCGAGAAAAGAAAAAGTTGCCTCGGACGATATGAGATGAGAATATAACCTGACGTAGACGTGGGTGTAAAGCAGCGTACATCGATCGTTGCGCTCTCAAAACCAGTGAAAAAATTCGATTACCGGTGATCGCGTCGAGGAAGCTTCTATTTCGTAGATAGTTGAAGCTAGGTTTGTTTTCGATTCGACGTCCTGGTTATTTGGTTATTACTACGTTCGTGCCTTTAAATATAGAATTTGAATATCGTTGAGGGAAACGGCGATCTTAAGAATTTGCTTTCGCATCGGTTACTTTGCGCGATAGTTTGAGATCGTATTAGATATGTAAACGGTCTGATTTTAGAGTTGCTATTTGCCTCGTATTATAACTTGTCGTATCGCCGATCAACGATGATCGTTTAAAATCGCCATTGATTTTACGGAGACAAGATTAGCTGAATAATTTAACAATAGTTTGCGTCTAATTAGGCGTGGTCTCCTTCGTGCATACCCGTGCTTTCGCTGATTTTAGTTCAATTTCGATCGATACTTGGAGCACACTGACAGGTTTCTTATTTCCATCTCGAGCGAAAAGAGAAATTCGATCTGCGTAAAGAAGCTAAAAGCTTAAATCTACGAAGCGTCGACCCATTCGTTGATGCGACTGAAACAGAAATAGAAGTTAATCCCCATGAAACGAGAAAAAGAAACAACAGAGGTAAAGCGTTTTCTATTTTCCAATCCATATTTCTCATATAGAGCATGGATGCAGGTACGGAGATTATATATCGTATATCTAAATACTATACTGCTCTTTTTAATTAAAATTACCATTTTGAAACTGAAATAAGCTGAAACTTTGTCGTATCTTCTTCCTACGATTCAAAAATATCTCCTCGTTATTTCGTAACAAGCTGTACGATACTTCGTTCAAAGGTAACAGATACGATTACAAGTTTCTTAAATGGTAAAAATCACGTGGAACTGTTGCAGATACCGACTACGATCGACGATCCAAGCGTTTTTCTTTCGTTAATTTGCTCGAACACGATCGGTCTTTTTCTTGCGACCGTGGGCATTCGTCGTACGTCGAACAGCGACTTCGTACGTTTCAACGCGTTATATCGAAAAATCGAAAAATGCTGCGTAAGACGTTTCAACTAATTAGAGCGGTGCGTCTATAAAGAACGCAAAGCTTCGTCGTTCGTCCGCATCCGAATCTACTTAAAAGTATCTTTTCTTTCGGCAATTTTAAAATTCGAAGCTCTGCGGTTAGATCCAGGTTACTTTACACACGATATTATATTACAATATGCTTGATCCTGTTTTTACGAGCTGTTTCAAGAGATGAAAACGAGTAATCGCGACCATACGCATGCACGTTCTTCGACGTTCGCTTAGCTGCGTCCGCGAATTTTTCCAAAAGCTGAGAAGCGATTTTTCGCGGTGATTGCACCGCTCGTAACCGCGAACGAGTAGAACAATTATACTCGGAACGTGCTCGGCCAGCCGTGTTAATAAACCGTGACTCATGCGAGAAACTCCTGCGTCGGAATGGCGGAAACTGGCTTAAGAATCGCGCGAGGAAAAACGTTCCTCGATCGTCGATATATACATCGTGCTACGTGGAAACGTGGGATCAATTAAACGGGCAGTCCCACGGGAGCCGAAGCTCGTCACGACCTCGTAAACCGTTATTGAAAATAATTGGTAATCCGTTTCGATTCGGCACGTCTGTGGGGGTATCTCGATCGAGGAACGTCTAAACGCTTCCGGAAAAAAATGTACTCTTTTCATTAACGCTTTTAACAGTCGTCGTAATAAAGAAAGAGGTAGATGTAAATATAAAGAAAGTTTAAAGCGCTTTTTTTTACGTAACTTTTAATGACTTTGACTACGTAATATGTATACATATTATTATAAATTATTTGTTTAATGTAAATTTTCAATAGACGTAGCGTTTAATTTCTCTTACGTAATTTTTAAAAAGATTTACATTGCGCGCGCCATTTAATCTTCCTCAAATGGTTTTTAACAAAATTGATATTACGCGTACAAATTAATTTCTCTCGGGTACTTGGTAACAAAATTTTATAAAAAAATTGTCAAACGAGAGACGCATCAAATATCCCACTTGTCACTGATTTCCGGTGTATTTCGTTTAAAAATCAACGGTGCGATTCATTTTATAAATGGCACGCATAATACGTCGTCAAAAAATGGTACTGCAGTTTCGATCCATTTTACCACGGAGGAATACCGCCTTTGTAGAAAGTATCCCACGCAACTCTTTCATTTGCATACTTTTGATATTTTTATGAATACGTTTATCCTGCTACTCGATGTCCTTTCGTTTCAATTTCTTCGAAATCTCAATCTTATCGTGCTAGATAGCAGGCACAACGTTCGAATTAAAGGTGCATGAGATGAACAACTGGCAGTCGAAGAAAATAATACCGTTTTATTCGATATTCACGAGGATACGCGAATGCGGTTCTTTGTTACAAAAAGGAGATTTGCGTTAGAAATGGAAAAATTGTGCGAAATTATGACCTAAATCTTGAACTTGTTCGGACCATATGATAAACAAAGCGGCGCAAAGATTCCTTTTCTCTCTAAAACACTCTGGAGTGATTAAGTAAAACGACAGGAACTCAACGATACAAGTTCCTGCCAAAAGTTTCGAATAGTATCCCGTGTATTTGCTTACGTATTTTGATCCAAATTTATACATATATACATACACATACTCGTATTTTTCCCACGAAAACCCAGTTGGACTTTAATTCGAAATTTTACGAACCCGAAGGGGGAGCTTAAGAAGATTAAAAGGAAGCAAAGTTAAGTCGGACAATAATTTTCCACTGAAACTAGAATACTAACGAGCAAACCTATTAATAGTTAACACACAGAGGGGAAAACCTCGCATTTTCACGCTCTAACAATTAACACCGTAAAATCAAACGGTAATGGATCTCGCAGAAGTTACGACGATTCTTCCTAAATTTCTCAACTTTCCTACCTAGGATTTTTCAAATACCACGCTTCTAGTAAACTAAGGATACGTCGAACGGACTATATCGAGGTCGCGTCGTTGTTTATGTCGGTTATGTCGTTTAAAATCCAGCTGCGCAAGATTCTCGTGCATACGTGGATATCGAGCGAACCAACGACAACCTTCGACGTAGAACAGTTCACCTTGTGGCGTGCGAAAACTTACCCGACCGTGCATTTTTCTTGCGAGAACGTAGACGCGCGTTCCTCGCTGCATAAGTAATGCAACGCGTTATCGTTTGCGCACGATAGACAACGAAAACGCGATCGAAGCGATCGTGACCGATAATCGCGATTCTTCCTAGGATAAAAGATAATAAATACGAAAATCTCTCGAGTTAATTCTTATAGGAGTTCTAACGACGCGTGCGCCAAGGATGCTCATCGAATTAGACCCGATCGGACATGTTCCTCTCGTAAGGAATTCTTTTCCACTAGCCTCTTTTAGTAATCTCTTTTACAAAACGTTAAAATTTATATTCGCCACGGATAAGAAGGATCCGACAAACGGTAAACAATAAATTTTGTTAAACGATGAATCTCTTTGAAACGTTCGTAATAACGTTCTTGGCATCTAAACCGTTTCGACTCGAGCGTAATAAATCCCATTTTACCAATTCGTTCTATCGTTCCGCTTTACTCGCATTTTCCATTATATCGCCATCGTTTAACTACGTCTGGAAAAAAGTGATATCGTGTGTCGAACGATTCGACTGATTAAACGTAAAAGAGAAAAGAGGAGGAAGTAGGATAAAAAAGGGATTTGGAGAAAAAAAGAAGAAAAGGGAAGAGAACGAGGAGGATAGTTGCGTGGATTTAACTCGGTTCCTTTGCCTTTATTTCAACGCAAACACATAGCGAAGAGTTAGACCGGTTTTGCATTCCGTTGTACAAATGTTTTTCAAACACGACCGTTCGCGTTTCATACGTTTCGTCTTTGTGTCGCCGCACAGCTACGATGATATTAGATTCTCCGGTTTTTGATGAAACAAAGGTGTCTCGTAACCTTTATTCGCCTGTTCTCCGCTGCTTCTTCCACTCTAGATACCTTCAATACCGTCCGCGTTAACGAACGCGTTAACTAAACATTTTATTTAACGTGGTTGGCTAGCGCGTATGTCTATCGAGTCTCTGTGGAAAAATAACAAGCCACTCCTGCGCTCCATCGATTTTCTTCGTAATCACGATGTAGTGATCTAGCTTCTTTGACATTAAATTATATCGCTTGGCTGTTTTGTCATTCTTTAATTTCCACGATAATCTTAATCCGAAATAATTGTCCCTGGAAGCTTTTAATTTTGCGAATAAGACTAGGAATTTTAACCTTAAGTTTAGCGTTTATTTTACTAGCCTTTAAAATTATATAATATTCCTTGTTATCTATTGATATTCGTTATTATATAATATTATATAAAATTGATACGATTATTATATAAAATAATATTGTACGATAATAATCTTTAAAATCGATTCTATCGATCTTGTTCGTAATTAAAAAGTAGTAATATGCGGTTCCTTGTTTTTACGTTACATCATTTGGTTGTTTTTTAACGTTCATGCCATGATTTTCATAATAACCGGAATCTGTGATAGTCGTTTCTGCGAGTTTTCAATTTTACGTATGAAATGCGGAAATTTGATCTTTTTAACGTACTCGACGTTTATTTTTCTATCATCGATAACATTTCCCAAGTTTTTAAAACATTTATTCAGACAATTTTCTTCGTAATCGCGATATAATCGTTTCAGTTCTCCGAGTTTATATTACGTTTGGATATATGGATATCTTCTCCTCGAGATTTTAATTTTGCGAATGAAACGT
Organism: Bombus affinis; assembly: GCF_024516045.1. Taxonomy (NCBI): domain Eukaryota; kingdom Metazoa; phylum Arthropoda; class Insecta; order Hymenoptera; family Apidae; genus Bombus; species Bombus affinis. The sequence continues at coordinate 751,281 of NC_066344.1, read as the reverse complement.
GAAACCGTTCATAGCACCCATAGAATGGAATGACAACAAATATAATAGCAATAGTACGAAAGCTAAGATTCATCGAAATATAAAATTGTTAAAAGGCGATATGTGTTATTATGATATCGAACGCCGATTTTTCATGGTCCAACGTTTCCAGCAAGGGAATAATCTTCGTATACTTTGATAGTTTCGTGATTTCTCAGGTTTGTTTAGATCCTCGCAGGTGTCGTTAATCCTTCGATCTCGATTACGCTCCATATCCGATTAAAACTGTAAGTAGCTATCGCTAGTTTTAAATCGCGTAATTACAATACGCCTCGAGCGCATAACGAAGCGTAAGACGCGTTAATTCCACGAATTTGATTCGTTTTTTCGGTAAATTCTTTCGAGGTTTTTCGTCTGACCTTTAAGCATCCCTCGGTGCTTTGCAACGATAAAAAGTTCGACGGCCTTTCGCGGTTGAATTACTCGAAAAACCGGTGAAAAGCGTACGGAGGAAAACAGCGTGGAGTAAGCACTCACGCTCGTCGGAACTTACGGGTTCGCCGTGGGAATCCGTGGGTCAGCCTAAAATCAATAAAGCGCAAGGTCCTGCCACGTACGAAAAGCCCCGTTGGCGTGTGGTAAAAACCGGTGCCAGTGCAGGTGTGACGTGCCTCTCAATTATTTACCGTTTTCCCACCTCTCGTTCTCTCTCCTTTCTGCTCATCGAAAAATCATTTTTCCTCTTCTTCCCTTTCTTGCGTTCGTTACGCGTTATTAGTTGCCAAGGATCTCCTTGTAAGTGGAAAATTTATGAGAAAAATTGAAAAGGGTAGAGTTTCATTACCTTTTCTTGTACGAACGACGAAAAGTATCGATGGTATAAACAAGAGTAGACATCGAGGAAGTTGAAGGGATTAAAATTCCTAATTTCACTAGCAAAATTAAAAGCACAGCAACTATTATCGTCGCAGATTAGAATTATTATCGAAATTGGCGTACACAAATTCAGCTTAACCGAATGCGTAATTATTGTTCCAAGTAAAAATTCGAAAACCCTTCTATGATGTATTAGATACGTCTGCGGTGCTTCGAAGAGCAAGAGATATATGTTTAAATCTTGAAGAAATAACGTAATTTGTCGAATCCGATAACAGAATCATTGGCATAGAATAAGTTTTGTCGTAAAATTATATGCGAACTTGTAAAAAAGAAAAAATGTAGTATTTTATCTAATTTTCTTTACAAGTAAGTTCTAAAAGTAAACACGCGCTTAAAAGATAATTACCGAGTATCGAGAAATTTAGGAACCGACTTACTTACAAACTACGACACACGGAAAATTTCCAGTAAAAGTAACTAACTCGAAACTTTGGAATTTTTGCGAATTCTTGCTGAAGAACCGTTGCATTCGTGGAAAGAGTAGATTATAAAAGAAATTCCACGAAAAATTAGTTATTCCCCCAGGTGGCAGGAAAATCACTAATTACAAAGCACAATGCAGCCAGGTTGAACCACGCGCATCTCCATCGTCCGATCGCGATGCAGCGTTATACAAAGCCGATGCTTTTTTGCGAGGCGCTGGCCATCCTAGATACGCCATCTTTCTTGGAACAGAAACGCGGCTACTATTAAAAATGCATAAAAGTAGCTCGTTAACAGGCCAGACTCTCTAACGATACGTAATTAGCAGATTATCAAAATCATTAACGTTCAGCCGCGAGATTTAATGGATCTTAATAAGGAGAGAATTTAAAAGAAAATTAGTCGAACTTCGAAGGGACGATTACTATTGTCTGCTCGCGTATAAAAAGATTATCTCTTATCCGATCTGATAAGAAAAAAAATGAAAGGAAATTGTTCCAAGGAATTTTTCTATGTGATCTAGCGATGAAATACTTGGGCCACGACGGTAATCTCGCATCGCTTTACATCCAAAATTAATCCACCTAAAATCGTATTCCACGGATCCAAGTATTCCCACGTAACGAATAATCGCACTTGCGAGAATTCCTCCTACTCTATCATCGTTTCGCAACTCTACTTTCCAAGCATTCGTACCGAACTTTCTAGAAAATCACGAATCAGTCATCGTCGGTGAGCATTTATCGTTAAACCGCGAGCAACCGCGAGTATCAGTCCGTTATCAGCAACCACCTACCATCTCCATAAATCATCCCGATAAAAATCACGTTTCGTGAAATTCTTTAGCCACTCGTCGAACAAAAAAGCTGAAACGCGCAGCTCGAGAAACGAGAAAACGTCTCTGAAGTTTTTCACGAAGCTCGTGATTCGTGGCCGGCAAGAGAACGATTAATTATAAAGTTCGATGCTGCCAGGTTGCTCTAGATCTTAGCTCGCGATACGACGTTTTCTGCAACGTTGTATGAAAAGAGCGGCGGTTGTTGCGCAACCGCGGCCACTCTGCGCGATCTTTCTGGAATAATTGCCTGTTCGTGACGTATCGTCGGTCATGAGAAACAAACGGTTCCGTGGAAGCCGCTGCACGCCGATTTTCATTGATTTTGCCACGGGGCGGCTAGACACTGCCTCCTCGGTGTAGCCGCGAATACAATACTTACGTGTGCAAGTGTCGAGCACTTGCGGTTCGCCGAGGGTAAAGAAGAGCCGAGACTCAAAGGGCAGCCGAACAGTTCCGTGGCAAACGACGAACCCTAGAAATCCTCCTTACGTTACGTGAGAGGTCTTTATGCTTTTTTCTTACTTAGTGGGTTTGGAAATAAAGATCTTGAATAAGAGAATGGCAGATTTATGGGTTTTCATGAATGATGAATTAACCTCGATTTTAGTTGGTACGCGAGATAAGTAAATACGATGCATTCCAGAAGGCAACCTAAACTAAAAGAAGGGATTACGATAAATGAATAAAAGGAACAATTAAGAGTTTCGAAGGAAAATGTGGTATACGATGGTATTTACTGCAGCGTTTGTACGTACTAGTTAATTAATTTCAAGTACATCAAGTTTCGTATCGTTCGATAGCACTTTCACGCGACTACAAAATTTTAATACTACAAAATTGAAACGTCGAACCTGATAAAAAGAACGATTCGTTGGAGAACAAGATAACGTAGAAATACGTTTTCTAGCCGCTGTAAATATTCAAACTTTTAAGTTACGGAAACAACAGAGAAATTCGCATATGCGTGTACTTGTACCGCTTTTTCACTGAATCTATCGATCGTTTATAAAAATTGTCGGCGAAAGAGATTAAGAAGAGTGAAAATTTGTAGTTTTCGAGACTATGAATTAAAAAGTTCGAAGGAGAATGTGATACGAATATGAAAATCTTTAAATCGTGGCAACGATATAACGCGTATACTTGTACCTCTCTCTCTCTCCTTACATCCTTTAATCGTTTATAAAAGTGATCTATGAAAAAAGTTTGGACTCTACTACTATACTATACTACTTTCGATATTGTAAGAAGAAAAATAAATTTTTAATAAAGCACAAAAGATCGTATAGCGTCGGCGAGTCGTCAAAGACGCGTAATTATTATTCGTTAGGATATAAAATTTATCTCCCGCGATTTTCGCATCGCATCCACTCGAGATGATCGCGCGATCGCTTTAAATTGCTATTATTATTATTATTATCGTTAATTACGCCGTTCGTTATATCATGATAACATAACATACAATCACGTAAAGTGTTTGTTACATGAAAAATTCGAATAAAATTGGAATTGAGAGACACGCGTGGTACGATGATCAGTTCTTCGTCAGCTGGTAATTTGAGTATATTTTATGAATATTTCGTGTCTCGAGTCAGGATTTAGTCAGACAAATGTACGAATTTGTCTCTCTTAATTATTTACTTGTTAAATCTCAATTGTCAAATTCTATAATAATTGTTTACTTAGCGTGCAATACTTTTTTCGAATCGGTATGACAGCAATACGAAACGTTATACATTCCACTGAAACAAAATTCCTGACTCGATAAAAAATTCAAATAGCATTCGTTTTATTATTATTACTTTCTCGCGTAACATTTTTCTGGTATAACAAACATTTTACGAATAAAACTACGAACGAACGAGTTAGGTGAATCGATGCCATTCCCAAAACAAAATGTAGCAAAACTCGACGACCGGTATTCGGTACGGTTAATCACCGCCGTTTCTAAATCTTTTCCGACTCGTGATTCCAAGAAATTCGTGTTTCTTGCCTACCAGTGATTACGTTCGATGATTGCGTCGTTTTATTACTATCCTGTCTACTAATAATCTTGATATTTATAGCGGCGTAGAAACTTACGACCGATCTAATTACGCGTCGTACAAATATGTAGACAAGAAGAAAGTACGTGGAAAGAAATATTAAATAAAACATAGCATAATGACAGTAATGGCATTTATAAATATAAAAGTTTCATCGAGTAAAATTATCAACGTGATTTCTTATTTCTCTTCTTTTCTTCTCTTTTCTTTTTTAATTAAAACGTAAACCTGGATGACGAACGATTACACTCCACTACGTACACGATCGTATTGTGTCACGTTGTCCATTAGATACGTATGCGAATAGGAATGTTTCGATCGGCTACAATTGTTTCGCGATAATGATTCGAATTGCGTATAGCATAGTGGTACTTCGATTGATTTGCAATTCAAAGGTTTTCATTCGACTAGAGAGCATTGGTTAACATGGTCGTGGAATAACGTGCTTATCGATCGAGCAAAAAGCTAATTGCCTAGTTTTCTAAATTTGATCATCTTTCCCGAGAATTAACGTGAAATTTATCGGTTTGAAATTTCAAGCAGAAGTATTTGATAAAATTATTAATCAGTGCAATTTTTAATTATTCATCGATGTAACTCTTCGTACAATTCAATTCTAAATTCGAGATGATGAAATTATCGCAAACTAGAATTAGTTTAATTATAACTTAAACGGTACTGTGAAAAATATTCCTCATAAAGGAGAACAATATCGATTAGAAACGTACGAAGAAATTCACGTTTGTTCCAACGCGTTCTAACATGTTTGATCTGTATAAGATTATATAGATGGATTGTACGGATGGACGATACTTTGAACTACTCTTAAACAACATGAGCCTCCGTCAAAACGATACAAACAGATCGATAAAGACTGGCAATCCTTTTAATCAAGAATAAACTACACACCGAATAAATTAGTCGTTCAACCGTGAACTATCGAGAGAAAAACACAGTCAAGTAACGTTTAACTGCATTTTAAAGATTCAGAGGAAATATATTATCATCGAAATCGCGAGATATTATAATCGTATAACTTTACATAACGTTTCCAACTTTTTTACAATTGAAATGAAATTACACGTAAATTATATTCGCGATTATAACGTCGCTCATTCAAGCCAATTACTGTTATTAATAATACGTCTCGTTATCAATGGAAAAGTAGTACTACCTCGTTTTCCTCTCCATTTCTACTTAAAATTCATACTTCTCTATAAAATATTTTGATATTAAACAGCGTACATTTGAACTTGCATATTTTTACAAAAAGAAAACAGGATTCAAGATTTAGACGACCAGATTGTTTTATTACAAACTCTTTATAAATGAAATTTCTATTCTCCTGTTGATCGTCGCTCGCGATATTTTTCCAAAGCAAAAGTCTCGTCATCTCTGAATCTCTCAGTTACGTATATCTACGTGCAAGTTTCTACGCCGCTTCATCGAAAGAAAGAGAAAAGACGAAACTCTGGCGAACATTAAGAAAATAACAAAGATAAAATATCCGTTCTATATACGTATTTGAATTATTTGAAACCATGTTGTCGTCGATCGTTCCATTCGGAACGTTTAGTCGTTTAAGAGATGATTTCTAACTGTGTATTCTATTACAGACCTAGGGAGCCCATTCTTCCCTGGTGGTCCTGAATTGTGGCACCATCCACTGGCATACTCGACCGCTGGCGAATTACCCGGCACGCTGCAACACGCGACGCTGGTGCATCCGGCGTTACATCCTCAGGTCCCCGTACGTTCCTATCTTTGACTATCTGCAGACAAAGCTCTGGAGCCGCCGACGAGCGCCCCGATGCACGTTAGTGATACATGATCGTTATACTCGATTATTATACGATACATCTAGCAGGTAGACACGCACGCAGAGTGAACGCCGAGAACCAGCGTACCACGGCTCGACCTGGTTCGAACGACGGGGTAACGTGTTCGAATACGGTCCGTCTTCTTTGCGCGTCGTCCAGAACAACGTATTTTACCTATCGTAGATTAAATTCTGGAGTTTTGATTCGTATTTCGTGCTACAGGAAATATGTAACGCGCACAGAGTCGACTAAATGCGATTAACTAGATTTTAACGACTAATAGTTCTTTCACGGTATCGTTCTCCGTATAGAATTCAAACAACGCGTAATCGATTCGTCTCACTTTGTCTAACCACTAGCCAAATTAGACGTATCGTTCGTCGATACGTTCGAAAACAGGAAAAAAAAGACTTAAAAACCGACAATAATTAGCTACGTTGGTGTTTGAAAGAACGCGACGACATCTAAAACGTAACAGAGTATTCGAACACATTACTCAAAAAGTTACACAAACTCATCCAACGACTCAAACCGAAATTTTTCTATGTAGATATTGCACAAACCCCGAAAGAGGACCGTCTAAATGTCAAAGACGGAAACACGACGTCTTTTTCAGCCTAAATGAAAGACGAATACGGCGAAAGAATCGCTCGTGCCGCTTGTTACTCGATCGTAAGCGTGACGATATCGATTTTAAGACCTCTAGACTTTCCAAGTAAAGCTCGCAGAAGTTAATTACGGCCGCGGGTTAATTATCACGACCATTAAATCCCGTCGTAAATAAGAAGAAATTATTTCTTCCTTTCGTTCTTCGTCGTTTCTTTCTGCTTCCCGTTGTTTGTTTTCCGTGTATCGCGAAATTTTCAGGCAGGCACCGTGTCTGGCTGATTTCTCGACGGCAAGTAAGAACGATGCTGGTACAACCGGGTACGAATTGGGGAAACGGCCAGCACCTATTGATTTTTAATATCGCCTAGTTCTGTACCAGGTTCACGCGGGTACCTATCACGCACCATCGCGAAACCGTATCGAACAGCTTTTCTTCGTCGGCTACCGTGACAACGTGGAAAAATATCAGTCAAAAACATCAACAACAAGAACAACGACAACAACAACAGCAACAAATATATGGTTTTGACCGATAGAACGAAAAATTCGTCCGATCGAGAAATGTTTGTCCGTAGCGAAAAAAAAAAAAAACTAGGGAAAAAAGGATTTGAAAGTGGAGTGACTCTGGCTCTGGTCAAAATAAATTAAAGCTCGTTGAAAACGTTTTAAGCGGGCTACAATTTTTCGGTGGACCGTCGTGTATCGTGGCAATTTTTATTTCGACTTGCTTTTCTCTTTTGTTTTTTAAACAGAATCGAAAATAGGCCGATTCCGCGTGTCGAAATAAATCGAATGGTGAAAGCAGGTTTGATTAAAGAGAAAAAAGGTTTTTCGAACGAGATGCTTCGGGATACATTCGTTTTGATGTAACAGAAATCGCAAACGGTATACGGCGTTAGTCGCGAAAACGTATCGAACGTGACCACACGAGTGGAAATGGCAGAGATAATTTTGATTTGTTATTTCTTATGCCCCTTTTTCCTTTCTTTCTTCTTAGTTGTAGATCGAAGACCGAACAAAAAGACCGATCGATGGTTAACGATTGGTTGGTAAATAAGTGATTACCGATCAAGGAATTTGTAATACATTTAGTAATTTGGAATCGTATTTCAAAAACAATTGATAATTTAATCGTTTGAAAAATAAGGGCAATTTTTAGATCCAATATCGTTTACCTTTACGACGTCTAAATATTTTGTCGCTGGCAACTAAAACTAGAATGTCATTGTTTATTAACGACCTAAATAACTGGATATTGATTTTCTTGATAAAACTGCTCCTTTTTCTTTTGCTCTTCATTCGACGTTGCAAATGTGAAATGGAAGTTTTATGTTTGATATCGAACGTGGGTCAAGTCAGTGACGCGCCTACGCAACCACGGAACCTGATAATTGACAAATCTGCTATCATTTCGATCGACTAATTGCGAAATAATTGCGCGTGGAAGAAAGTTTTTCCATTAAAACATCCAACGGAAACATTGTATTTCCTATCGTTTCGCGATTATCAGTTCGATTATTTACTACGTAAACGATAGAGCGGATTTCAGTGAGATTTGCAACGTAATTAAAGAACTTCAAAGCGTAAAGGAAAGAAAGGGGATCGTATTAAAGAGACGGCGCTTGAAAACTGTTTAACTTTTCACTGAATTAACGAAGACGGACGGTTGACGTTCGGTTTTATAGGCGGTAACATTAAACGAATAAATATCGACGTTTATTTAATTCTACGATACGAGAAAGAAGCATCTCGGTTTCGAGCTGAAGCGGCCGTTTCAACCGCTTGTAAATACCACTATTTTCCTCGGTCGAAATAAAAATGTTCCACGGAATCCGCTTGACGTGATAATGAGGCGGAAGCTCGGCTAAATAGAGAATATTTCACTCGCGAACTTTTTGCATTCTGCTTTCAGAAGAGTTCCTATAGCGACTCGAGATTTTCCTAATTCCGTTTCTGTTCGTGACATCGTTGAAAAAAAAAAGCTGGAAATTTGCATTAAAAAGAAAAATTCCTTTCGAATCGAAATATTATTCGTTGTTATCTGGGAATAAAAAAAATATACTTTCCTCCTCGACGAGTGTCCATTGAAAGAACTTCTTTGTATTCGTTGTTATCGTCGGGAAAAAAAACGCTGGAAAATATTTATGTAAAAATTCCTTTCGAAGCGGAAACTATTCATCGCGGTTTATCGATACAAATACTCTCGTCTTCGATAAGTTTCTATTCAAAATCCTTCTTCCTTTGATTTATTTTACAATAATAACGTTCGCCGCGATGTTAAAACACGCTCGAAGATATTTGTATAATAATTTGATTCGAGGTGGAGGCTATTCATCGCGATTTACGAATAAAGATACTTTCATTTTTAATAAGTTTCATACCGTGGACACGATTATCATTATTTATGAATAAAAGTACTTTTTGCTCGGGATTTCACTTTTTGGTTCGCAATATGTTTCGGCGTAAAGAAAATCGAGGCAGGTCGAGCAGTCGATTTTGCAACGTTCGACAAAAGAAAACGCAGCAACGGTGCAGCAATACAGGATTTCCGAAACAAGTAGCGCAATACATAATTGCACGGGCATTATGGTAACAACGATATGTTACGACGTGAAATTGCGAATTGATTGCGCGACACGGTACGCTCTAGCAAGAATTTCTGCGGCACGTCTTGCTCCAATTGATATATCTCAAACATTTTTTGCGTAATACGCATTGTAGTCGTGCACTAAAATTCAAGAATAACTGCCTGAAGAATTTGCATTAGTCGAATTATCCTAATAAACGGTCAAATTATTTTAATGATTCTATCCTATCCTAACAAAGAGTTCAACCGTTCCAATAATTATGTTCATCGCAAGTATCTCTGCGATCTTTAATCTGCCGTAAATGGGTAAAGATCCACCATCGTCTCTGCCTCGAATAAGAAAATAACCAGATAGTTTTGGATAGTATCTTTTATAAGAGATAACTCTTCGGAAAATAATTGGACTTGAAATTACAAAGTGGTTATGGACTCGCGGGTTTCCGAATAAAAAGTAATCCGGTTGACCGCCGAGATTATTTCTCGGTTATTCGATCGTTAATCGCTTCTTGTAACGTTGCTGCAAATTATGCTGCATTCGTATTTAACACGGTTCTTGCGTTAATTAATCCACGCTCGGTAACTCGGTCATGGACTTTAGTTTCAGTGGTACAGGCCTACGTTGTTTTGTCGATTACATCTAAATTGTACGTAAATCACCAAGTATTAGGCGATATTAATGTCATCCGTTGTTTATACACAAGTACACTGTGTTAACGCGTCAGAGATTTTTCTTAAAAAAAAAAAAATATTCTAAGAAAAATAAGAGAGCAATTTAAAGAAGAAAGAAAGTAGAAATAGACTCGGTTCGTTTTTGTGGACGTTTAGACAAGTCGACGGAGTAGACGTGGTTAAATAAGGCATGAAACGTAAAACGAAGCTCGTGAACGCCTCTGTTACTTTTGGGAATATGAAAGCGCGAAACTCGAATAATCGACTATGTACTTTGACATTTTTTTTTGAAATCAAGTTACACGGTTATTCTTGCGTTCTTAAGATCGTTAACTGCGATTAACCTTTTCTAATTGATTTAGACGTGACCTAAATATGGTTCGAACATAACTGAGATCTGAACGAAGAATGCGAAACGTATAATACCACGATCGATACAACGTCACTGTAAATTTCGCTACTTTAAAATCAAAATTGAAAATACAAGTCATTTTGTATGGAGATTCTCTTATCCCTTTGTACGGAATAAACAGTTGCTTTCAATTTCCTAGGAAATTTTTCTGTATTTCCAAACGTGCCAAATAACGTCTTTAATCTCGAATCTCTAACCAATTTTCGTATCTTTCAACTAAATATGTAATTAGTTTCACGATACCGTTTCACAATTACCGATAATGTCATAATTCACTCTATCGACGAAAGAAGTTTGCACGCAATTCTTCTTCTCTATTCTTGCGAGAAATTTGTCTCAACCGTTGCAAACGTCGTAACGGGTACTTTGTGCTTTTTACATATTTCTGGACATCAAAAACTGGCGTATTTTGTCCTACATCCTTAAATCCACACAAAAATGTATAAACATTCGTAATCTAACGATAAATAAGTATAGGTACAGTAGAATTGCATTTATTGGAACGAATTTTTAATTAATACCTGATTAACTAAACCGTCCTCGATTGCAATCGTCGATCCGAACGCGAGTTTCAGTTGCTCGAACGAAAAATGCTCGGTTGCGTGAAAAATTAATGAACTGCCATTGTATAAACTGCTTATCCCCCAAGAAAGTTCAGGTAAATGGAATTCTACCGTGCAGGAATCTAATATTCAATAAATATAAATAGGAACCTACCTACTACCGTAAAACCGAGTCTATTTCTCAGCAATAACGCCAAAATGGAGATTGTTACATACAGAGTGTGTCTAATCTAACTCTTAATCATTCTCCTATTTCTGATGATACAAGAGAGTGAAATATAAACTTTGAAATTCGACAAAACGACACAGGGAATTATCTAAAGTATTTTGCATCGGATAACGTTCGACAACGTTAAGTTTTAAAGTAAATGTATCGGTAACGGATAGTGCGAAAAACGCGAGCTTCTAGTGTTTTGAAAACGTCTGAATGTAAGATACAAGAATATGTAATAAAAAACGGAGGTCCATTTCAAAATTCTAATGTCACCTTTACAGAACATTTTAAGATCATATCGAATAGATAAAAACTGAAACATACTTAGTATCATCGCAAATAGGAGAATAATTAAACCATTAAAGACCGAACATTAGTTCATCGTAATTTATAGATACTTTAGCTTCCTGCGATTTCATAAAATTTTTTAGTCTAGATGGAAACGATGTAAAAAATATTGGTCGAATTCTCAGATGCGGGATATTAAAAAATATACAAAAGTTCGACGATGCAAATTAATTGAAAAAAGGATCGATGAAATGTAGCGTAGATGCAACGTTGGTCATTGGTCTGTATATGTAGATCGAGGTACCTGTACGTAAAGATATATATATAGAGGAAGAACCTAATAGTAAATAAATATAAGAATCTAATAAATATAAGGGACGAAACGATAAAATTATAAAGTACAGATAACAAAGATACGAGTAAATATAACGTGCACGAAAACGTTCATATTCTCGAGTAACAGAGTCGTTCACCGAGCCAGAGCTACACACGAATGCCCAACATCGAATCGAATCGAGTCGAAGATCGCGAATAACGCTGAAAAATTTGTGTTTTTCTTTTTGCAGGCGCCCATGTCTCTGCCGCATCCTACGACGCTGACGTCGATACACGCGTCGCTGCCCCATTTCCTACCTTCGCCGGCACTGGCATCGCCGGTAGGTTCACCCTCGTCCCAGCCGAACATAGCAGTGAGCAACGCGCCCTGTTCCACCTTGTTCGTGGCGAACCTCGGCCAGTTCGTGTCCGAGCACGAGCTCAAGGACATCTTCAGCAGGTTAGAAATACGCACCATCGTTCGCAACCCCTTTATTTCGATCTTTACAGCTATCGAACCGAACAAAAATTGTCCGTTCGACTCTTTTTATTATGCGTCAAGCGTCGCGTACTGTGCATACACGCGTACCTCTGTCTCCGTATATTTCCAGCGTACGATCCTTATTTTCTCGAGGCTTTAGAAAGTTTCGTGAAACTCAAACGCGAGACAGACGACTCGCGGTCGCTGTTTATAAGAATAGCAAACAGACTCGAAGGACTCCAAATTGTGGGCGGGTTATGTGTTATACGGATATCGACAAGTTTGGACATGAGATGGATAGTGTCCGAATTGTAAAACCAAACTATCGATGCTCTAGGGTTATCGATCGAGAGAGTCAAAAGATTGAAATTTATATAAATAGATAGAAATGTATCGATAGGTAGGTTTGCAGATAGTTAGATTGAAATTTATTGATTGAGATAGCAGATGAAATATATAATTGGTTAGAAGATTGGGAATAAGTAAATAATTGATTTGGGTTGTAAATGAAATTGTAGGGTGTGCAGATTTAGAATAAATGATTATAAGCAAATTCATCGAGTGAAATTATAGATAAAATAATTGGTCGAATGATTGGAAATAAATAATTCATTTGAATTATAAATGAAATTGTGTGTTATGTAGATTTAGAAAAGTATGAGATTTCAATTGTCCATATTAGCTTGCTACAGAAAAAATTTGTTACGAGAGTTCTAATAGTTTCGAGTTTCTCGACTTGTCTAGAACAATTACACCTAAATGATCGATACTCTAAGCAAATAAAATAATCTCTAAAAAGAAGGGGAAGTATCAAATCACCGAAATATTTCATATTTACAATCGGTGCTCAACATATAATTTCTTACTATACAGATATACCTGATTTTCAAACTACATTATCTTTCCTATATCTTTCCTATGTCCATAAACATTTATCAGAGTAGATTGCAAATTATTCTACCTGACGTGGTATTTAATATTAAACATTTTTTACACGATATTGTAATTTTTAATATTTTTAGCGTAGAGATATTATTACCAACTTTGTGGTCAATAATAATTCTATACAAATTCTATACAAGTTAGAAAAATAAAAAAACTCCTACGCTGATACAATTCTACGGTAAATCTACAAATTTTACGAATTTAGCATGCTGGCAAGGTAACGGCGATCTTCGATCGCGTACGATTTCACGAGAAAAGGTCAGACGCGTCTAAAATTTGAGTTTATACGAATGTTCTTCCGAATTTAATCAGGTAGAAGAAACTTGTACCGGTAACGAAAACGAGAACGGAAAAAGTCCAACAATGGCTGGTGGAAGTTGCGTAGATTAAAATAACGACTTCTCGAACAAATTCCTCCTTCAAAAACGAAATCAGAGACGCGGTCCGCTAAAATTGACTCTACGCCACGTGCGCTAATTGACACGCGAGACTTTTATCGCGACACGCGTTACACCTCGTAAATTACGTTTCAAGAACGCGTGGTTGGGGCAGACAGAATTAAATATTCAATTTCACAACTTCGAATATAATAATTCTCACGCCAGACCATCCGCGGATGTAGAAAATTTTATAACTCGAATTTGGATAATCATTTCGTAGAAAAAGATGAATTAAAATTGTACGAAACGTTTGTAGAAAGTGTAATTATATTTTATAAGAAACCTCGATTAGAAAACATTGATTTCGTCTTTAAAACTGGATGTGGTTGACCGCTTTGATTTTAGATTCGAGAAATTTTTAATCGTAGATTTAATAACGTATGTAAATAAGAATCTCATTTTTATTATTTCGAGCTTAGATATTGTATTAAATATAATCATGTACTACATGCGCGACGATATAACGTTTATAAAATACAAAATAAATCCAAGTTCAAGGATCAAAGAAAGATTAAGGCGATAGAAACGATAAAAAAAATATCATATTCATTCGTACTTGGAAAAATTATTATTCTAGCTATTATTCGAAAATTATTTGCAATATAAAAATCACGTATCTCGAATGTTAAAAAAAAAAATAAATAAAATATTTAACACCCGTAGGAATATATCCAGCTTCGATCCAGCGTTATCCAGTGGTCTCTCTATCGTGCATAATCTCGAAAGCGTGCGACGAGATTTATTAGACCGAGTCAAATCAGTCAAACAAGCACGCCACGCTTCGTTGATTTTCAAAGTCTTTCTGTTCAAAATAGAAGCTCCATAAACGACACGCTCATCCTACAATTTTAATTCATATCTTTGCTTTCAAACTCGCGCGAAGATTGATTTTTTCAAATTTACTAAAATTTTCAATTATTATCTTGAATATTCGTCGTAATATCACAAAAAGAAACTTTGAGGTTGAACGGAAAAAATTGATGCTAATCGTGAAGTGTATTTCGATGTTCGACTTGTAGTTTTCTGTGTACAGATCCATGTACGGATACGAGAGCAAATAGTCTTGAAGTATGTTATCTCCGGCGGACATTACGCTTCGCGGTCGCGTAGCAAATTATTTTTGCCTGCCCCGTCATGCGGAACCTTCCCACGACACCGAGTACACGCGTTCGACCGCGTGTTAGATCGCGACTGCTTGCATCCGGCAAATTCTTTCGATATTTCTCCACTAAACGATCAACGTCGTTTAGAATTATCGATAATTCATTAGTCGCCACAATTTCTATTTAGGGATCACGGAAAGAAATTTATAGAAATTTCGTAGTACGATCGTAGTAAAAGGACGCGTCGACGAATATTTCGAATGGACATCGAACGACGCATCTGGCGCATCATCGGCTTCAATTGGGTTAACGGGAAACAAACTAATACCAAGTTTCTCTGCGAGAAACAATCGGATTAACGAAAATCTTCCCAAACGGAGAAGCGTAAACATCGTCCGAGCGTATGCAAACGCGTTTAATCAACTCGCGCAGCTATTTGCGAATTCATACGCGCGAACCGGAGATTCGCGGATATAACGAGATTCTGCGTGTTAATTATGCAAAACGCGGAGGCAGAACTCTTCTTATCTTTCTCGCTCTTTTCCTTCGACGTAGCGCGTTTGACCTCGATAAACCGCTCGATTTCGCTCGTCTCCGCCCGCGTTCTTTAACGATCGACGACTCGTTTCGGGGAGAAGGAAAGGCCAAAGGACGGAAAACGGGAGAATCGATGTCGATTTAACCTCGGAAGAAGAAAGCATCGAAAAAGAAAAGCGAAAAGAAAACTGGCGCGCGGTTCGACTCGCGGTTTCTATGCTTGTCGGCTATTTCGGCGCCGATGCGAAAGAGGAAATCGATACGGAACACGTTGCGTCAGATACGGACGACTGACGTCATATCCAGTTCATTCATCGCGATACAAGAACCGTTGGCCCGCAGTTTCGCTTACACCGTGAATGGCGAGCTGGTTTCTGGTACAGGGGGATGACTCGACCCCGTTTAGCCTTTAGCGATTTTAATTTCGAACCGGACGTCTCGTACGTCGATCGACTTCTATTTTCTTCCTTTTCGAGTTTCGATATTTTCATTGCGTATTACTCTCTTTGTCAGTCGTACGAATAAGTTCTCGCGACCTTTCGCGAAAATATATTTAATACGATAAGAACGCTTTAGTGACTTTAACGCTTTAATGACTTTAAATACGACTGTCGTCGATAGACGAGAAAACGAAAATTTCGTGAAACACGTCTATCGTTGGCGAGCGACGTCGCGTATCGATAATTGCATTGAATTTGCCATTTTTTGCGTTTGGAGGGAACGATTTATAAAAACGTACTCGTACTTGAAGGATTAATCGAAGCGTGTTCCATTGAAATCTATCACTTTTTGCCATCTCTCGGATAACGTATGAATACCGCGGTAAAAAGGTCGTTTTATCCTTTCAACGAATACGATGATAAAGACATCGACCCATTTTCCTGACCGCGGGAACTTATTTACTGGTTTTTCATTCATATTTTATTTAATTCGTTTCTAATTTGTTTCTTAATATAGATGTTATTCATATAAGTATTTATGTTTAATTATGGTATGTAATTCTCGTTCCTAATTATTACCAATTTCTCGTTACTAATTTCTTTTTAAAAGAAAGGCTTGCTTTCATTAGGATGGTAATTACAATATAAGCCTTCTTTTATGGCAACCTCTCGAGGATTATAAGTTGGGGAACTCTGTCACACACAACGGAAGGAAACTGCGTTTCAGGTGTATCCATAATTTGTTATATAAACTGACTTAGATTTTTTAAAGATTTTGGTATTAAGGTGTAATTTTTTGTGCACATTTGATCGTTATATGATTTAATTAATTAATCTAGTTTAATCGTTAGATTCTTTCTTTCGATGCCTTGATACACAGTGACTACAAAAAGCATTTTCACGCCATTATTTATCGTAGTATTTGCACACTAATCGATTAAATCCAAGAACATAAAGTTTCGTATCACTTAGCGATGATTCGTACAAAACTAAAATGTAGAAGCTAATAAAAATCGCTTGGTTAGAAAATAGAGATATGCGCAAACATTTTTTGCAGTCACTCTATATGACAAATTTGTTTTAGTTCAGCGACCCCCAAAAATTTGATCGATCTTCTCCAAATTGATTCGATTCAGCTCGAATGAATAAATAATACAAATACGAAGTTTCTATAGAAATACCGCGCTTACTAATCCCCCTTAAATGAAACAGAGATTTATCGTATCTGCAGATCCATAGAGAATCGCAAGATGGTAAATCAAAGATCAAACATTAATTGTCGTCATAGACAAAATTGTGGAATTTTTACAAGAACATCCAGGCCATAGTGCGGTGAACTGGAAATGACAAATCTACCATACTCCGCTCTGGAAACAATTACGCGACTAGAAATTTAAGAGAGCGATATAGGTCAGCGCCGAATCAGCCGTATTTCCTCTCTCTCTCTCTCTCTCTCTCACTCTCTCTCTCTCTCTCTCTCTCTCTCTCATTCTCACTCTATCTCTCCGTACGATACACGCGTTTTAACGCGTCTTTAACCCTCTGAAGGGGTTCTTTTATGAGAGGGAAAAGATTTGTTTATGGATAATTTGGTGCTGGCACAATGTGTCAATAAAATACCACGGTATAACACAGTAAGCGAGTGAAGTGAAATTTTAAACGAAGTAGACACGTGGTTATGTAACTTTTAAGTTACATTGATATTACAGGGGATTAACATTCACGGTTGAACGTTTTAACCGGCTTTCCATTTCGTCTGTACATATATGTATATTAACGCTAGAACTACCATCGACTAGCGTATCAAACTCGTACCGAGAAAATCAAAGGAAAAAAGGTAGTCTTCGTCCACAGAAAAATCACGGGAAAGCAATTACAGGTAACAAAATTACAGAATAAAATCGCGGAAAATCCTTAAAAATTTCTGCGACAGAAAATTCTTTAAAATTCTGTCAGAGCGTTTCTTTCAAATTGTATTAGAGAATTCTATAAAATTTAAATTTATCTCAAAATTCGATATCTCTATTAATCACTACGGTTCACTTATTTCGACTGTTGGTAGTTTTAGCGTTTAAATACGATTGCAAACGTATCTAAAAGAGAGCTTCTTGAAACCGGATTAACAGCACTGCCTCCAAGAAACGTACATCACTGACATTCGCTGATTCATTTTTTGCCACCAGTCGTAGCTCGTAGCCGTAAGACGCACCTGTACTAGTACCCGTAACCACGTATCGAGATATTTAGTGGCATTGATCGACACACTCTAATATACGCATACACGTATACGCAGCCAACGCACACGGTGATCGTATCACAAAACAGCGAACGAGCATCGCGAGCACGAAAAGACAATGAGACTTTGACTCCTGCTCCATACACGCGTTATTTAATATTTGGATATTTGTATCGTTTCAATAATATCGTGTGTATTAATCGTTTTATAGAAATTTCGTATAAGTTGTTCATTTTTTTCTACTTTATCTGTTTAAAGCAACATAAAGTTTCTATTGTTTCAGGTTTTATACATTATTTGAAATTTGAAATTTAAAAGGACGATAATTTGTACGTGTGTAATTAAATATACGCGTACGATAAATTCAATACAGGCGTATTGAATTCATGAAACTTTTGCACGAATGAGATACACATAAATAGATATGTTAATAAATGTACGTTTGAATAAATATGAATCAGAGATGCTTAATTTCCATAAAATAATTACTCGTATATCAAGAACGTAGGTTTTTAATTTTCCAATACATACACATAACTTTGATACCTATAGGTTTACAGTGTCGAATCGAAACCACGTTTACTATTCGGTACAAATACGAACTTTTTAACGCGAATATATAATATTTGCTCAAAAATGCTAACACTTCGATCAGAATATATTTATCGCATATCCTAACGCGCGTTTCGATATTGGATTGGCAACTAAGTGATTGAACTTAAGGATTTTGTCATTACCATCTAATGACAAAATTCGCAATTCGCAATCGAATTCGCAATCGTTATTCGATCAATATTTGCAAATAGCAAATATCCTTAATAGAAATATCGCATGTATGGTGCCAATGTTAAAACGATCTTCAATCGCGAGACGATTCGCCGGTTTCTTTCCATCGGAGGTGAAAAAAGAAAGCAACGAAAGTATCTATCGACAAGTCCACCATAATGGACGCGTGCCGTAATTGGAAGAATCGAATTTTACCGTGGTTATCACGGTGCCTGGTGGAATCGCGGTAAATCAAGCGTAATCGATATCGATACTTCCGTTAATGGCGTCGTAACCAGCCGATCGGTCCGGCTGGGATATAAATTCCTCGGTAATCGGTCTTCATACACGCCAAACGGATCTAAATCTTACCAAGAACGATGTAGTATGACGAATCGATGAGCCTGTTCCGCTAACGTTCAAACTGAATTTCGTCGATTAGAAGAAAGCCTTTTACACTTTGTCTTTGATCGTTCTTAATAAAGGTATCGTTAAATGTTCCCGCGTTGCATCAAACGGTAGCCTGATAACGAACATACGCGAATTACATCCGAAATTTTGTTTTTATCTTCAAAATGAAACGACAAATTGTAAAATATCATCTACCTGTTCAATCGTTCTGTATCAAATCGATCTATCGCACTTGTCTATTCAAAATTGGCGTGTTTTAGTTTCTTCGCGAATCCCGCAAAGCAGAATATTTGATCGATCAAACACAATACCGGGTACGGTATAGCAACCACGATTCTTCCTGTATCTAGTCCTTACTAATCTTTCTTCCATCTCCAACCATCGAAACAATCTCTAGCAAACGAGATCACCTTTCAATGACTTCAAAGAAAATTGCATTGAAATATGTCACGATGTCTCGTTCCACGGTGTTCGATCAGCGTCACCGCAGTTTCTCGACATGGCAATAACATGGAAATGGACGAACAAACACACGCGTAAATACACGCGTAAACACACACAGACACACACACACACACACACACACAGAGGCCCTTCTCTTTTTGACCAGAGTACCGTCTGTCATAACTAACTAGAGCACGTATTGTACGCTTCTCTTATTTATGCACAGTTTTCCTGGTTTCTCCCGGCTTCGTATGCACACGAAGGGAGGGTCGCCAGTGGCCTTTGTCGAATACCAAGACGTTCGCTACGCGGCCCAGGCGATGGCCACTCTCCAAGGATCCTTTCTCCTCTCCTCCGACCGGGGAGCAATACGAATCGAATATGCAAAGTCAAAAATGGCCGAGGTGGGCTTTACAAATCTCTGGATCGAAGTAGGTTTCATTTTATGCTACGCTAGCCGCTACAGACATCCTGTACACATCCCGACGAAAACGCAGCGACCCTGTGCGACACATCCTTTACGTTATCTCGAATTTTATCTCGATTTTTGTCAAGATATTTCCCTTATCTCCACTCCTTATCTCGTTGATCAACGACACCCTTGCGATCATCGCGAATATTCTCTTGCATTTTCTCTTTCGTTCGTATCCCGCTATTTTCCTTTTCGTCCTTACGATTTCCAACCGAGGGCTAGGTATCGGGAATTTTTTTATGGGCCATCGATGTCCCTTCGGTCGATCCTCGTCTGTCACTCGATACCGTTTCGTTCTCCTCTCTCCATCGCAGCACCACTTTTCTTTTTTACGATCTCGTTTTACCATTCGATCCATCAACGAAAAACCATCGAAGATTCCAATGAAACTGCACGAAGCACAGATCTGCGTTTTCGTTGCCGGACATTGTAGTATTACCGTGGGGAGTTGGACGAAATGCCTCTGAAAAGAACGAGGATCTTGTCGCTACTTTTGCTCCCTCTCCACTTTTATAAAGTAGGAACCATCGAGACAGGCTTGACCGGATGTGTCACTGTTGCCTCCATTTGCTCTCCTGTCACGCATTTTACGGTGACCTGGTAATCATGGCAGAATTGGAAACGGGATGGTTTTTTGAACGAAAGCAAGTTTAAGAGCACAGAGTAAATTTCCCGCGCGTAGCGCTTCGGTTCTTGAGAGTAAAGGCAATCGTCGTATCGTAGATGAAAGCGAGCTTCCCTTGTATTTTCTCTTTTCTGTGTTTATCTCTCCTTACGTACTCCTTCGTTCTAATTAAATACAAAAATAATTCTCTATACGGAGCGACTCACGAAAGAGAACTTATCATAGAGAACTTCGATACGTATATCGTGCTATGTATAAGACGTTTTAAACTTTCGTTAACGTTATAATAAAACACGACTGTCGTGATCGCATTGGTCAATTTTTTGATCAATCTGCCAATGTACGTGAAAGTTACAAATTATTTACCCTAATCATATATATTCGGCAAAAAAATTAGTATACATCACGACCAACCGTCTTAAACGCATAAGATGAAGATTTCCTTCAAAACTTACCAACATAATTATAATAATCGCGTGTCATTCTAATGAAATTTCAAAACGTTTTATATAACACACGCGATATACATTCAAAGATATCGACGAGCGTCCCAGCGCTTCCCATATTAAAACCTATTTTAGTAGATTATCTTTCTCGAAGACACCTGCTGTTCAAGACGCGATAAAAACGTAATAAAAATGTACTCTGTTCTCTTCGATCACCTTCTTTCAGGAGGAATCATCCCTTTCCAGATGATGCTATTTCAGTGTCAACCCGTACATCAATAGCATAACAGCACGTAATGACATTTGTAAATATTTTTCCACTTTCCCGATAATTCTCAGGGGCATTTTACCACAGCTCCCTACAGTACAGTGGCCTCAGCGATAGACTCGCAATCGATTAGCTCACAGTTCGATTTCGATCGATCTTTAGATCGACCTTGTCGGTAAGACACGTCGCACGATGTCTCCTGGCAGTAGAAAACGCGCGACGATCGATCGGGCGTAAATCCCTCGATCACGATCGATGGCCGGACGCATCGTGAGCTAGCTGAGTCCACTAGTATCGCCAATTGCCAATTATTATTTGCCGCTAATCGCCTATGGATCGTGCACAACTTGCCGATCTCTAACTTTTTCTTCCACATTCTGCTTTTTGTTCTTTCCTTTGTTTTTTCTTTTTCTTCTTTTCTCTGTCTTTCTTGACTCTGTTCGACGTTTGCTCTTCGAGGTTATTGGATCGCCTCTACGCTGATTCGTTTGTCGTATCCTTGGTTTTGTTCCCTTTTTACGTTGTCGTTTTTATTTGGAAGATTTTAATCGACCTATTCGACATACTGATATAACGCGCAGTACCTTTTTACTTCTAAATTTAACTATATACTTTGAACGTTTTAAGTTCTTTAAGTCTAAGAACGTTCGATCCTTCGGACTATTTCATTGATCGAAGAAGTTTTTCGAACGAAACTTATTCTGTTTCGATGAGAATATCTTATAGCGATTCTACGTGGCCTTCGATGATTTTGCATGATCTACATAGTTTCAGAATTAATTGTATACGTACTTGGAATAAAGCTGAAAAAGTAACGCTGTTTATAAAATAGTATTACAACAATGCTATTATATTAATCACATCATAGCAGTGTTACTCTACAAACAGTATTGCGATAACGCTAAATACAATGCTATTTAAACAAACTTGAAAATAGTATTATATTAAAAAGGAAAAATACAAACATCGTCTCCTGATAAGATATTTTATTCAAAACAGATTAAATTCAATTTTAATGATTTTCTCAAACAGAAAATATGAGAAAATTGTAATAGGAAACTCTATCATTTTCACGTCCTTCGTTTCCCGTTGTCGATTTTCGTTCCGGTTCCGCTCGGTCTTTCGCTGTGTTGCTTGAGACGCATAGTACTTACTCGTTCATTTTTGCTCCGTCCTCTTGTCTGTTTTACATTCCTCTTTTTTTGTGTTTTCTTCCCTGAACGTGGTCTTTTGATATGCGACACCCTTGCACCGTATCCCGCCGCGCTTTTCGTAGAGATCTTGTTGCTGGAGATTCTCGGGGGAAGGTCGGATAACTGTGAAACGATGACTAATTGCAAAAGAATAACCAGACAGGTGAATTCTATTAACAAGAACTAAGAAAAATACACGTACGATATGAATACATGTTTAGATTTTCTTGTAAAGTTATTGTAATTTTAAGATAGCCGTAAGATCGTGAAATATTTTTAATATGGATAAAGTTCGTTAGAATAGGACAACTTTAACGCTTTTAAACCTTCTTTAGGTACGAATATTTTCAGATTATCGCGATATTGCAATATATCCCCGTTATGAAGAAACAACGACGGTATGGAATTTTATTACAAAAAATTGTGAAACACCTACATATGAAAATAAATAATTAACGTGAATATATATCCTCGTAATAGTAATAAAACAGGAAATTATTTAAATTCGTTCTAATATGAGAAAGAAATACATGTTAGAAAAACATTTTTTAACATTGTTGTAAAAATATCCAGCGTAAATATTCGATTATTAAACGTCGTTCCACTTCGCTGGTACTAATTATTTAATCATTATTTATTCTCGTAATCGTTATGGAAAAGATAAATACGAGAGACGTAAAGACTGCGTATTTCAATTTGTATTCGTAAAGATAAATTGCTTGAGTAATCGAATGGAGCAAGTGGAAACTACGAGTGGAATCGGTGATCGCAAAGAATCTACGCGTGGCACGCTTCTAAAGCAAAGTATCGTACATCATCGTGGTCTTACAATAAATTCTCGTATCATCGTGGAAGACGTATAGCATCCGGATTGCTCGCGATCTCTTTTCTGTTTTCTTTGCTCTCTACGACCCTAATTTAACAGCATTCACGACATAGAGATCGTTTATAACTCGAAACAAAAATATTAACCATTTTTCTTGCCAATCGTACTTACAATTACTTACAGTTCTTGATACTTGATATTTCTTACTTTTTAATAGGGAAACAAATTTAATAAACATTTAGTTAGGAACAAATTTTATTTCGACAATTTGTACACGAACAATTCTACTTTATACGTATTAGTCAACCATCCAAATTAGAGCGATAAGATACCAGAATTAAAGACAAAATGCTATATCGCAAATACGTCATCGTTAGAAACTTGTGAAACGAAATCTAGAGCTTTCCTTTTAAATTGTTCGTTAAATTGTATGAAATCATTTCATCGTAAACTTCTAGGTAACGCAAATTCTAAATAACGCAAGTGCAAAGAACAAAATTACCCTGTAATTGTCTTAACCGGAGCTAGCTAACGTACGGCGTAATATACGAGAACTAGAACTAGAACGGCATCCAACCAACAATGCCAAAAATATAGGTCGCGGAAGCAACGCATCATCCTCGCGAAAATACGATTCGATCGAGCGAGACCGAGTCTCTTGTCTAAAAAAGCAGGCCAGTTTGCCCGACCTTCCCCTCGGTGAAATTAGGGAGATCGATAGAGAATCTGCTTGGGGGCTGGGCAACAACGTTGCAACGAAACGCGTCGTCGTTAATTCATCTCGCCTAAAACCGGAACGGAGACGCCTTCGAAGCGGCGCGACCAAGACGGACGTGGCTGCTGAAGGAATATCCGACGCGTTAGAATCACTTTCTCGCTCCTTGTCTCTGTCTCCCTTGCTATATACAGTCGGCGACAGAAATAAGTGGACAGACAGTTATCGATAAAGTTCGATCGAACTGGTGCTAGCTTTATACAGGCTGAGTCATAAATACATGTCCGTATTTCAAGAAGGTTGAATTTACGCGTTAAAATAAGTAAAAAAACGTCTTATGCCCTCGGACGATCAACGATATCGTCGATATTTCAAGGTTCTCAACATCGTTGCGATTTGTCGATAAATATCAACGATCATGATGCAGTGACAATATATATCGATCCATCTAGTCGAGCAAGTATCGACGATATATATGGACAGTCCGAAGGAACCCCTGGTTCTTCGATAGTAGTGGCTGATTGATAAAAATATTCGAATTTTTCGCCTCGTTTCCTGCTTACGATAAGAACATTCTTTAATAGCATCTTTGCAAACAGGTAGAGCGAAGACAAATCCTTTAGGTTTCTGTTTCTGGGTTATTTAAGATCTATCGTGTATTCAACGTAAACGAACAATGCAGGTAAACGATCTACGAGAAACGATATAAAATGGATTCGAGAGTGTTCGATGAATACCTGACATTTTCGAGCGAGTACGAAACTCGATGCAAAGGAAGCTCAACACGTTGAAACGTATTGCGATGCATCGACACCCAGGTTCCACGATACAACTTACGATATACGTAGATGCGTATCGGTATCAAAACCAACTCGTATCGATGCATGAATCTGCTTCTCGAATATAATTCCGTAGGAAATAAATTTCCTTCCGAAAGGAATCCCTGGGGAATCTTCGAGAAGGCTCCTAATTTATTTCGAGGGTTCAAGAAGGTTCGGGAATCGTCGGGAAACTTCGATAATAGCAGTGAAATTGCGGTACTAAATTTTAAATCTTCGTAACTCTTTCCGGTGGCTAAAATCTTGGCGCTGCTGAGCGCATCAACTTCTGCACTAACCGCGTCTCTTGTTGTTGTACTTTGTTTTTCGATTAAACGAACTTTATCCAACAGATGTCGAAGAGCAGAATCATCCGTACATAAATATTTTCTACGTAATCGTTCGGTTCACTTTTACTTCTTTTAATGGCGCGTATTTAAAAAATCTCTTTCACTCGATTAACCACTTTTTCGTCCATTTCTTTGTAATCTTCGTCTACCTCTCGTCAATCAGAATAATGTTAGAGTTGACATTTTGAAACACGCGTTTCGACGTTGGTATCGGATCACTGACTGAGAAGGATCGATAACGCGGAAATAAATAGAAACTGATGCAGAATTCGTGAAATATAAGCGTCGCAACGTTCGCAGCATGTTTCAACGTGTAGCGTGGGCTTTAGGGCAGGCGGTAGCGTGTGTCGATGCACAACGCATCGCTCGCAAACCGAGGTATGTAGGACATACGTATATTCGTAAGACATTTTTTACTTACTTCAGTGTGCACATTCGTCCATTGAAGTACGAGCATGCATTTATGACTCGCCCTCTGTATCTTCGTAGTAAATAAATTATTTAACAAGTAACCGAAATTAATAACATTTTTGCGTAAACAAGCCGGATTTAACGAAACTCGATCGATAGCTATTTCCACTGTCTCGTCCACTTATTTTTATACGCGACCGTAAATCTCCGTCCGTCTCTGTCCTTTCTCCGTGATTTCGACGTGAATTAAAAGCGACGCGACCGTCCTGTATCTTCTTTCGTTCCTTCCTCCACGACCAAGGATCCCCGAAAGCTGCCGTTGAAAAAGAAAGATGAAAAAAGAGAAAAAAGAGAGTGCTTTTCAGTCCGGATGCAGCCACGGCCTAACGAGGTACGTAGATTACTCAATGGCAAGGCGTCTCT
Organism: Bombus affinis; assembly: GCF_024516045.1. Classification (NCBI taxonomy): domain Eukaryota; kingdom Metazoa; phylum Arthropoda; class Insecta; order Hymenoptera; family Apidae; genus Bombus; species Bombus affinis. The sequence continues at coordinate 725,234 of NC_066344.1, read as the reverse complement.
TCTTCGTCAACCGTGGAAAGAGGCTCACGAGGGCGCAAAGGGATGAAATGTAGGTTGTCTCTTGCTTTCGTTCCGCGGGACAATGACGGATTCGTTAAAACGCGACGACCAACAGCTTCGTGGTGAATCGGTAAACTTGTCGCGCGACCTCTCGAAAACCGGATGTTCGACGAGCGTTTATTTCTGTTCGTTTTCGTAGCCGCGATCATAGCTGACTACGACCACTAACAGCCACGATTAACGGGTTTTCTTCGATTTGTCGATTTTGCGATTGTCGATTCAGACGTAAGGATACGAGCAAGGTTGTTTCACGGTAATTGAATTGTGCACGGTGCTTTGGAGAAAGGATCGGAAGTTTTTGAAAGAAAAGAGACGATTCGTGGAGGACATTGATAAGGTGTTGCGACGAAGATGTTTTACACGTGTGATCGTAGAGCGGACAAATTGTTTAGTTACCTGTGGATACATCGTGATATGGGAAAACGAAGCAGAATTTTTTGGTTAATTTCCGAACGTATTCTAAATAGAATTGATTACACGCAAATATGTAACGTCGTATCAGCCACGTAAAATGATTTCTTTTTCTGTAAACGTAGCACGATATAATATTCTTCCTTTTTAAGAAAATCGACTGAACTAACTGATTTTTGTTCTATTTTTTATCGTAGAATTTCTATTTCCACGTAATTTCTGACTAAATTATTGAATTTATAACGTCTATTCGTAATAGAATATTTGAAATTACCGCATATGTATGCGTATTATATCAGTGACTTAGATATTTCAATTTATAATCTGCATATTTTCAATTGCATTTACAAAGAGTTTGTACAGATGATAAGAGGATTTATTATTAAAAAAAAGACGAATCTGTCAGGTAAATTTTAAATAACCTTTCCCTTCGAATCGTTCCACGTTTGTCTTATAAACCAGAAAATTAAAACGGAAACTAATAAACGTCTACGTACAAAACCTTATTCGTCAAGAAACTTTCTATATGTATGCGCGTATGAAATTTCAAAGTTCCACCTATCAACGTGGATTCAACGTATATTTCGATAAGAAAGAATACAAATTCGTGCAAGTTTAAATAAAAAAAATGTATTTTCCCAGCTAAACCGCACCATCGAACAAGACCGTAAAAAATGTACGACCTTCTCTTTCCAAAGCACCTTGGCATATTGTACCTATAACCGGAAAGAAAGAAATAATGGAAAAATATCTCAAGTAATAGAAATTGGTCGATTTCGGAGAATAACGGTTTGATTTTACTTTGGCGATTTTGGAAAACGCATGCGCGATCGGCCTCCGAACAATCCTTCTCGCGGCTGTAAATCAGCGAGAGGTATCGCGGACAAAAACCGTGAAAGCGGCGGAATGGAGACAAACGAGGCGCGATGAACGGCCGAGCGAACGCTCATTTCATACTTGGTTCATCCGTTCCGATTTCACGTCGAACGAACGCCGACAACAATTTCGTGTCCCGTCCTACTCGTTCTTCTTTTATTTTCTCTATCTCTCTTTTGCTTTTCACGAACGATTTAGAACGATAGGGCGCGGAGTAAGCAGAACTTGTACTATTTCCGTTCGTGCTTGATTTTACCGTCTCTTATCGGCTTAAACTCGTTGTTGGTACTCGTTGAAAGTATTATTTTATTTTAATCCTCCTTTAAAGCATAGCCATATTTATATTCGTGGAACAAATAGATTTCGTTTATTCGATATTTTGAAGATTAACCCTTGGATAGTAACGTTGGCTTGTAGACGACTATAATAATTTATGTTGGATCGATAAAGTTTGCTTCGTACTTTAAAGTTAAATGAAATAAAAAATTCGAAGATCAAGCTATAAATCGTTGCGGTCTGAAATGGCTTAACGATACCAGTCGAGAGTTAATCGTAAGATGGAGATTTAATCTTATTCGATCCTTTAGAGATCGGTTAAGGAAAATCTACCAAAAGATCGAGCTTTAGGTAATATCTATGGAATATTTGGAGTGCGTTGATTGGTCAATTTATCCATGTGCCTTTCTCGCGTTCTCTCTGTGGACGTACTTTAATTAAATTCATGATGCTTGCAGGGATCAAAGAGAGAAGAAAACGGGCAACCTTAAGATCGACATCAACGGCATGTAAGAGGAACGAGGGAAGACCATGCGTGCTTACACCCCGGAATGCAACGATAATCAAGAGACCCGGATTCAGTTGTTTGCGCAATGGTAACGAAGAAAACATCGACAAACAACGAATCCACGACAAACGATTCAGCAGGTTTCCAGAGCAAATCGACCGAGTTGCTCGAGAAATCGTTGCGAAGACGGAAGAGGCGATATGCCAGCGCAGGAATAATCACGGGAAACCGAGAAAGAAAAGAAACTAAAATGGGGTGGGAATATATCGAAAGGAAGAGAAAGTAAAAAGCACGTGCGACAAAAATGAAAAAAACAGAAAAACAGAGTAACAGAAATAGAAACAAGAAAGTAAGCATTCGCGTACACGCAATAAAAAAAAAAAAAATACGGGGAAAGATACAAAGAAACACGCATATAGAGGAAGAAAATGAGAAAGATCAGGAATTAACGAAAGACAAGGCAGGGGTGTGTCCGCGTGTGTATGGTTCGAGCCTTGTCTCGCGAAAATCAGCACCGCGACAAGTAGGGGAAAGAGAGAAACGAAGAATAAACAGAACAAAAAAAAAAAAGAATTCTTATAAATTGCGCGGAGCAACGGCGTTTTAGATTCGCGACTCGCGGGGGGCCCAAAATAATCGCGTATATATGATATTCCTAGGTATATATATTTTTTAACGACTTAACTTATCGATCTATTTCGATTAGCCGTGTACTACCTTGTCTATTTATTTTCCACCGAGTCTTGATTGCGATCAACGACGACGACGAAGCGAGAGACACGAATAGAAGAAAAGAAAAAAAAAATACGAAAAAAGAAAAAAGATGAAACGAGAAGAATACACGAGAAGGAAAGAGACACGATACATACACACACACACACACACACACACACACACACGCGCGCACAGTACACGCGAGAAAACGAGACGGAAGAATCATCGCGTCGGTGCGAACTCGCGCGAAACGTCGTAACGCTCTAGCGAATTTCTACGCAGAGGCGGTCGCACGTTGCGATTTCGACACTCGTGACACCATTTTCTTTCGCGTATACGCATCTACACGCATACACAGATACACGAACAACATACGTATATACATACGTTAGATACATACATACAGAGAGAGAAGAGAGAAGCGTAAAAGCAGGAAGGCACTGTTCAAGTCACACGCGCACGCATATATATAAATAATTGTTCACACGTACACGGAGGAACATACAGAGTCCACAGTGGCGAAAGATTCTTTTAGGAAAATCGAGCCCCGCGCTGTTTTCGAGCAAATTGTTTTGGAAGAGGAAAGAGAAATGAAACGGGTTGGAAATTTATTGTATAATGCACGTTGATGCAATTACTCCCGGAGAGACAGAGTAGTTTTGTTGTAGCACGCTCTCTTTAACCTGTTAACTGGATCGTTTGTTGAAACGAACGTAAACGTTTGGAAAGATATTCCCCATCTATTCGAACGTTGAGAGAATGAATTTCTATTTTGCTGTTTCGTATAGAAAAAATTGATAAGTGTAATAGAAACGAAGGAGAGTATAGAAAACGAATATCTATTTTACTTTTTTAAGGTAATGAGAGAAAAACGACGGGGATAGAATAGCGAAGAAACAGTTTGATATTTTAACGAACAGCAACGAACGGTATCGTTTTAACTCCTTGACTCACGGCGTTCGTCCATATTCGTGAGATTGTGATGCGTGAGACAAAGGTTAGGATGTTTTCTCGATCGAGAAAATCGAGGACCACGAAAACGCGAAAAGTCGCAAGACGATTCGACTAAAGTATGCAGCGGAACGATTATGTCGGAATGAAAAGCAAATAAGAAAAGTTAAACATACCTGTAAGCATAAGTAAAAAGAATGGCGAAGCATGGAGTTAAAGCAAAGTACTTATATATATACATATATATATACATATATATTTTTTAAAATACAAGAAAAAGTAAGTTCATTCGTATGGAAAGCAACTTGTTCGTGAAAGTAAAAGACCGAATTATATATTTCCTAATTATCGAAGATTTTGAAAAGCAACCGATCCAGCCGATCGCCAGTTAACAGATTAAAAGTGATGCAGCCAGAGAAAACTCGAGAGAAATCCTATCCTAGTATCTATAAATAACTGAAGAAGCGTATGTATGGATATGCCGATTCGACTCGTAACGCATTCGTTACATCTCTGTTTCGTACGAGAATTGCCAGCAAACTCGAATCGCGTCCATTAATCCCGGGACGATGTAATTCGACGGAGGCGTGACTCGTCTCGTGTCACGTAACTCGCGTGCTCGCGATCCACGATCCACGATCCGAGGGATTCGCGTGGAGAACAACGTCCGACGAAGAAGAGAACGAAACTGAAACGAAAGAGCGAAGGCAAGCGCGGTGGCTCGTAGACGAAATTGCATAATATAGAGATACAAAAGAGACGAAGACGAGTACATCAAGCTTAATACCAAAGGTGCCCTAAGAAGCGTGTATTTATGTTTTATCATTGGCGCGTCGCGAAAAGGCGAGCATATACATTTAATTATGTATCTTGTTAAGGAGAGTCTAATATCCTAGACGAGAGTGGCGATGAACGACAAGCGTGAATCGGACAAGCGTGAGTGGAAACGAAGAGAGAAAATACGAATATAGAAATAGCGTGTCAGTGTGAGAAAGAGGGAATGGTATGAACGAATGGTCGATAGAATGATTGTGTTAATTTACGTAATAATCTTATACATATACATAACGAATGCGAACATATCATAGGATTAAGCAGTAGAGGGAAGAAAGTTAAAGTTCTCGTAATAAGGATAAAAAGAAAAAAAAGTAACTTTTAAAACGATCTGTCTTTGTAGTGGCGCGGATAGACAGAAACGAGGATACGAAGGTGGTGTGTGCCCTGCGTGCTAGATACGACGGCCAACTCGGCACGTAATTTGCCCAAGTGCCTTCCCGTTGGTCGAGTCATGCTGTAATTCGTACCGTGTATTATTCGTCTTGTCCCGATTTCAAACGTCGAACTCCCCCCTCTCCCTATTCTCCCGTAAATCCATATTACGTATTGTACGTATACCATACGCATTAAAGTACGAAAAGAGAACAAAAAAAAAAGACAAAAAAAAAGAAAAGGAGAGAAAAAAAGGATGGAAGGAATAGTCGCGCAGAGTCCTGAATTACAGGAAGACGCTTCTTCAAATTAAAAACTCTTAACTGATCCAAAGCTGTTCGAGCCTGCCTGATAGTTTTCTATCGCCTCGTCGTTTTCTACTTAGACTTTTTTCCTCGAAGGACGGAGAGCTGCCGCATCGACGCGTGTTCCTCTAATTAATATTTCTCTGCTCGACGATCGTCCCGTTGATAGAATCCGCGTTAACTATCCCGTACAAAATGGCTTGAGAAAGGATAAGCGGAAAGAGAAGGAAGGAAAAATTTCGCCGGGATACGGTAAACGAGAAAGACTATTTAAAGAAAAAAGCGAGAGAAAACGATCGAGAAAGTTCATCAACGGTGATCGAAAGAATACTCCTCTGTATAGCGCGATGGAAAGAATGGCATATTTTTCTCGTAGATTCCTCGAATTTTATCGCCCGAACGGCTTCCCGAGTCGATCGACAGCTTCTTTTCTCAGAGTTCACAGCCAATCATCGTGCTGATTAAATATGATCCTCGTCGAACAACCACTGGGCATTTATTATACGCATCCGCAATTAATAGTGGCGAGTGGTGATTAAGTGGTGTAAAGGTGTAATAGAGAGTGGTAGAGAGTGTTAACCGAACCGTGTGCACGTCAATGGCGAGAAATTACGATGAAAGCGAAGAATTCATCGTCGGTGAAGCTAATTCACACTGTGGAACGGCTAATTTCACGATTGGCGTTCAAAAGACACTTCGTCAGCGACATGAGCCGACCGTCGTAATTGCTCTCGAGCGTCAGAACGCTCCTTTATTTTTCTATTTTCCATGAAAACACGAGCCGAGAAGAAAAGAAAAGCACACTCCGAGGGGAGGAAAAACGAGAGTGTTGCGCACAGTTTTATTCCGTGCACGATTGTATTCGCGTCGAGACGAGAGTTACGGATGTCTTCTCGCGATCGTGCCTGAATCGCTTGTTTGAAAAATGACGAAGTAACTGAAAATCTCGTTGCTCGATGAAGATGTATCTTTCGGAAAAAAAAATCTATTTGTAGTTCGTTTCTGATGATTTTTAGAGAGATTTAGGATTTTTCGATCCTATATATAAAGGAATCGAATTTCCACGAATCATTCTAGAACCTTTATGTTTGACCAATTTCTTTCTAAAATTAGCTAATATGTATATACTATTAAGAAAATTCTACTTAATTATATATTATAATAACCACTACCATCGTCGAAATTCCATTAACGAATTATACGAAGAGTCATATATTTCATTATATACAAAATTATTATATGAATTGCTATTCGTGCTATTCTAACATCGACGCAACACGACCAAATCGAATTATCAGGACAATTATTTGTTATAACTTATAACTTAGGAAAGTAGCTTGACCGCGACAAATTTTCCTCTTTTTACTCAATTTTTGCCGGACAAGCAGTGTCGTTTAAAGGTCCAGGCGGAACAAACCGCCTTTCTATCTGGCTTTCTTACCACGAAATAAAAATCTGCCTGACCTGAAAGAAGAACTTGGCCGGTCCGTTTGCAGAGAACTGGACCGTCGCAAAAATTCAGAGCGAGACGAGGTGTCCCTTGACGCTGGAAACGGTAAACGCAGCTCGTCGGGCAACGAGATCACTCAGGAAGAAGTGTGTCAGTAAACTGAAGGCTCGGTGAAACAATCGAAAATGGAACAGGCAACTTTTAAAATCGGCTCGAAGCTTTCGACGATGCCGCGATGATTTCGAATTCTAAGGAAACATGTCGCTGAATCGAAGATGGAACGAAAAACAAGGAGAAAGAGAGAGAGAGAGAGAGACAGAGAAACGAAAGTATGCAACGCGAGGTTTCAGGGTTGTCACTTTTCTGATACATATCGTTAGATCGTTAAGAGCTTACCGAGCAGGTCGTTTAAAGATAGATAATTGTCCTGGAAAGCGTTTACTCGTCGTTCATTGTGAAAATGAAGCAAAAAGAAACGGGTATTTTCATCCAGCGTTCTTTCGTCTTTTATCAATTTTTTCAAAAAGGAAAGGAAAAGTGAATGGACACAAAAGAGAAATTAATTCCTTTCGCTCGTTGGTGAATGCATATTTTAATATTATTTTTGCTGTAAATATAACTATAAAATCGGAGACAGAGAGATTCAACGATGCATGAAACAAAATCTTCACAGGAAAAAGGAATAAAGATAGGATAAATTCTTCGTTCTCGTCTTTGTCTTTAAAAACTTGTTCTGAGAAGATTAATTAACGCGTGTATCAGCTACAGGGATACTTATTAATATCGTTTGATCTACCTTAAAGCGTAGAAGCATTAAAACTTCCGTTTACGAAAAAAATCTCACAAAACGATTTCACGAAGATCGAGAGAACGTTTCAAAAATGAAGGAAAGGCCGTTTTCATACCGTTACGAGAGATGGTAGTGCAATTATCCTGGAAAGTAATCCGTATGAAATTGGCCAGAAATTTGGCTCTGAATGGACGACTTCGGTAAACGCTCTCCGGATGATTGTTAGTGCAACAAAAAAAAAAGCAAAAAAGAAAAAACAAAAAAGTGTGTAAACCGCTTGAATCCGTGAACTCGTCGATCCATGAACATATCACCGAATTTCTGACTCGTTAGAGTATCGTCGATGTATATATACATATATACATATACATATATATATTCATTATAGATGGTGACTGAATAATTTTTTTCCTGATAGTCGGTATAGAAAAATGTGAAAAAGGTTTTATCGAATCTCCTCGGATGCTCTCTTTAGTGTGTCTTGGACTATATATATATATATATATATATATATATATGAATATAATAAATTTATTAAAACAAATTGTTTTACATTGGTAGCGGGGAAGCGTGGTTTCAAAGGTAAAAGGAGTTAGTCAATTCGTCTGTGCAAGCGTTCCCTTTTAAACGAGAGTCATCGTGATTTTAAGGAAAACACGGAGAAAAAATAAAACGAGAGACACGCATTATGTGATCTTCGGAAACGACGGAAAGTATAGCCTAAGTTGTAAAATCCATGCGAGGCCTTACATTTGCGAATTCGGAGAGAGCGACGACGCAAAAAAGAAAAAGGAAAAAGAGAGGAGAAGTATGAAACGGCACAGATTCGTTTGCCCTTTGTTATAATCGTTATCATAATTAATTTATTAGAAAAGGAAAGGAGCAAAGTGGGTGGCAAGAAATGGGAATTAAATCGAGTATCTTCGATTCCCAAGAAAAAATGATCCCCAAAGAAAATGGTTCTTCTTCGTCATCTTGTACTTTTTCTTCTTCTTCTTCTTCTTCTTCTTCTTCTTCTTCTTCTTCTTCTTCTTCTTCTTCTTCTTCTTCTTGGGGGAATCGTTCGTCGTCATCGATCTTTCTTTCGAGTCTTCATCAGGTCCCATTAGATCCGCGGATTATTGAATCGAGCGTAATTCGAACTGAATCGCGAACCGTGACTACCGACGTGGAAAAAAGAGGAAAACGAAGGCTCTGGAATGCCTTTCCCAGGGCAACGTATTCGCTTGACCTTAACGTAACATATCATTTTACAATTAAAAAAAAAAAATAATAGTTGTACTGCCCAAGATAGAGAGTGAATGAACGTGATCTGCGTATATATGTGTGCGTAAGTGTTATTAACCGTAACGTGTGAGTGTTGAACAATTTCTAGCTAATTAGAACGACGATCCACGCGATTCCACGCGTCCGTATTTCGGCCCGAAAAAGCAAAGTAATATCGTACAACAAACGCGTGAAACTGAACACACCAAAATACACAAGAAGCTATTACTCGTGTGAACTCGCGTTTATCGTCGACGTCGCGCGTGACGACGCAACGTTTTGTCGTCGACAAATTTTCATTCGAACCTCACTCTATTAAGAAAAAAAAAGAAAAAAAAATAGGAGAAACATAAGAATTGCGACGGCGCTTCGGAAAGAAGCATCGTCACGGTGTTAAAAAGTATAATTCTTCGGCACTCGCGGCCAAGCTTTTGCTACTTTTGTATGAAAACGACGAAAAAAAAACTTATTACGCCACTGAAGCTGTGAGAAATCTGGAAGACTAAAAAAAGAACAAGAAGGGATGCGTTAAAGGAAAAAAGATAGAACGAGAGAAAACGCGAAAAGAAAATGTTCGGCATGCACGAAGTCGCGATCGAGCGACACGATTTTTCGATATCCAGCTACTCGTATCGCTTGCTGCGCTATTAATTACTCGACAGCTCAGTCGCGTTCCATTGGCTCGTTTTGGATCTTTTTCTTCTTTCTCTTCAACTTTGTCGGCAGCGCGTCGAGAATCTTAAACTATTTACGCGAAAGTAGATGCATTGACAAAATCATTGAAATTATAAAATTGGTTATATTATTAAGATATGTTGATTGTTCGAAGGATACGCGAATGATCGACTTTATTCCTGTTAAGAGTTCGTTTAAATTGTAGAAATGCGAGGGTTCCTAAGAGATTAAAGAGTTCTGAGAATCTTTAATCACAGATCGAACAACTTTCAAAATTCAAAGGAAAATACGTTTTTGATAGTACAATTGAAAGGAATTAGAAGAGATCGAAAAATTTTCCTTAAATCATATTTCGAAACGATAATTCTACCAACTAAAGTCAGTGAATTTTCAGCAAAATTCCCCGATCATACTTTCGATGGGTAATGTTTCTTCGTTCCGATAAAGATGGAGAAAAGTAGGATTTTCGTCGTCGAAAACAAAAAACAGATTGAACGCATATCGAGAATAGCCCAAAACGAGCTGAAGGAATCGCTTTCACCGAGGACAACGAGGGAAACTAGGAAAGAATAGAGAAATATTCAGCGATAAGAATAGGCAATTGTTAGATTCGATCAAAGTTTCTTCTTCGACCGTGTATTTTTCGTTGTACGGGCACAACCAAAATTATTAAACCACTGAAATTGAAATTTATATCTTGACTACGACCCATTCGGTGAAAAAAAACTACTATCGATACAAACCTGGATATATAATATTATGTTAAAGAGGAGGAAGGAATCAACGATCGTGTACAACAAAAAATCACGAATAGAAGATAGTTAAAGCTGAATAAACGAACAAAAGGAGAAATCGATTCCGTGCGTGATACGAAAATCAACCGATGTAACTGGTTAATTCGCAACGCAAAAGAAACATTTGCAACGAGGTTCGCTCGCTCGCGATGAATCGTTTCGATTGAATCTAAAAAGTGCTTTACAAGTGAACTAAGGAAACTCATATCAGTAGGCAGTACGCTATACAGTTTACAATTATATAGAATGGCATTTCGCATAAGAATTAGTAGAAACCGATATAAATACGGAAAGTATATATATACAGATAGCTATATATATATATATATATATATATATACATATTGGAGTAAAGGAAACAAATATATATATATATGTTTATCATACGTCGTGAACGGAATGACAATGAAGAGAGAAAAGAGAAAAGGGGGGAGGGGGAAGAAAGAGAGAAAAAAAAGAAGATAAAGCAAAGTACACGCGAATCAGATATTTTGTACTGTGACTAAAGAATTATTCTAACGAGTCCGTTTTTTGTTTCTTTTTTACATACGTATATGTATATAATAGATATATATATGTATACACGCGAAACACAGGCAATAGATCACGAAGAAAGAACCCGAACGAGGCTGACCAACCGTGCGAACGAGAGCTTATAGATTCTGGATCCCTTGGATCATGTTTTTTCACGCCAGCTAAAAAATAACGACGAAATGAAGAAGAATTTCCAAGAAATCGACTCTCGTGGATCGTGTAACGAACGTTAACGAACAATTCGGAGACGTAACTCGTCTCAAGAGCGTGGCAAGTCTTTATCGCGTTTCCTTAAGAATGAAGAAGAGGAGTCCATCGCGGCGACAACGTCAAACTATCGATAAAGGGCAGAAGCATTTAAGAAAGCACAGGTAAGAAGATGCGATCGAGAAGAAGAACATGATTTTCCGCATGATCCTGTACAATCCGGATATTTTCTACGGAACACAAAGAAGATTTTTATCCAATAGGAGAAGAAACGGAGAAAATCTGCGTTCTCTTTGTTTAAACGGAGGAAATATATATATATATAGCTGACGAACACCAAAGACATCGATACGTATATCTATCCAAAGATCGCGAGGATATCTAGACGGCAGTGTTGTGTCATCATTGTGATACGATGTTATATAATAAATCGTCGAACACCCTGTGGACGGTGAAAAGTCGTGTTCGGCCGAAGGAAACAAGACGTGCGAGCTCGAAATTTCGAAGTGAGGAGCAGGGCCGACGAATGGAAATACACGGATGAAAGATAGAGAAACGAAAAACCTGCCACATACACAGATAAAATAGATCCCGAATCCGTCCTAACGAGACGACGCGCTGAAAATCGACGAATCTCTCGCCCGGCGCGTATCAACGCCGCGAGTCCGAGTTTAAGAAAAGTAGGCCAGTCTCGAAACGGTATTTTTCCAAGCATCCGAGAAATTATTTTTGATCGCGTAACCTCGCTCTCTGTCCACGATATTCTTCACCGGAACGCTGGTTAGACTGAAGCAAACGTGTCCATAGGGAGGCCTTCGGGTGTCGAGCTACCGAGTTTCGAGCGTTTCATTCCGTAAATCGTGACCACGAGCTCGCACGCCTTGTAAATCGATAAGTGGGAGGAAGGTAAAAATGACCGTATCTCGTGACCAAGTTTCTCAAACGATATTACGTTTTGATAGGATCGAAGTGTAAGATGGAGGAGTGGGAATAGAGGCTGACCACGACGACACGAATGCTCAGCGTCCCACTGAGAAGGGAAGGAAGAGGTGTATTCTTAATGGAAGAAGTATAGCGCAGCCGTGAAATAACGGCTGAACGTGTTTCGAGCGTCTAGGTAAGAAAATTGATGGAAGTATAAGAAATTGAAGAGTGGGTCGTTTGTATTTAACGTTATATAATTATTTCGCGAATAATAACATTCGCAAATTTCGATACACCTTTGAATATATGTTATCCGTATTTAACGTAATTATCACGCGAATGGAAATTACATTTGTGTAAATAAACTTCTATAACTTGAAAGCGTCTGCAAAAGTTTCATAGATGGTCGATGTTGTAATATATTTGCGAAGGATGTTGTAATTTGGATAAGAAATACTTGAAACGCGACGAAATTCCAGGCGGTAAAAATTACTTGCGATTTATTAACATTTTAACTCTAGTAATTTATATAATTTTAGAACTTCGAAGGAGAACCGTAGAGATCTAATCGTCATTTGAGAGCGATCGCAGAATCTCGTGTATCGTCATCGAAAGCGTTTCAACAAAGTTATTACGAAATACGTGTTTCAATCGTGCTTCGATTTTCTATCGAAGTATATAGAACGCGTTTGTGAAAAAAGTTTTACACACGATCGCGCCATACTTCTTCCAGCAATCGAGTAGGTTACAAGGAACGTCGGAATAAAAGTGATAGGAACGCGAAATCTCGCGACCACGTACAATAAGACATATCATTTTTTCTAATATACCCAGACGACGTAGATTCTCGTCTAAATAGATTAAAGAAAGAAGAAGGAAAAGAAAAGCGAGGGGCTTTTGAAAGTCTTCGAAAATTGTCCTCGATCGATCGTGACCTACCTAACCGACAATTTTTTCGATCTTTCTAATCATTGAAAGTAATAAGAAAGTGGTAAAAAGAAAAAACGAGGAATAGGTAAAGAGAGTTTAAAGGTAGAAAATCGTCAAGTCCATACATTCCGAAAGTATAATACGACGCATTAATTAGGGACCGTAGCTATCGTGTATAAATATTTACAGATATTAGGCTCGGCTATAATTTAAACGCTATATTTATTATTATATACAAAGGTTTTAAGGTGTTAAAGAAAAAAAAAAAAAAAAACTTGCAACTCGTTCTAATCTATAATAGCATACATCTCGTGATGTTTTTTCTCGTCGAGTTTTTCGAACGTTTCGCGATTAAAAAAACGTGTGTGATCGTAGATTGTTCGACGTAGTTGTTATTCGAAAGGGATTAATAATGTCGCGTGCGCTTCTTTTCCGTGCTCTATGTGTTTTAGTTACACATCCGTCTGGCGATGCTTCGCGTATATTAGCGGAAGTGACGTTGCCTGAAAGTAATTTTTATCCCTCTGATTGACAGGATGGAGTCGAGGCGATCTACATCGTATATTTCTCAAATAACATCGTTCCCATCGGTTACAACCATCGTTTGTTACCGTTGATCGTTATTCATATGCATTTACGGGAAATTTGCAAATACAGGAAATACACGTAACATGTAAAAATATGTAAAATATTCAATGTATGACACTCTTTATAATTTTCAGTTTTTACTTAGATTCCATGTTTTTAATTATATTTGAAAAAATATGAATTCGCGTAAATATCGAAGTTTATTCGTAAAATATCGTGTAATCTCGTCATTTCCAAGATATAATCGATTCTGACTGACTCCATTCTATCAGTTATGTCGATAAATACACTGCTCAACATAGATAGTTGGAAAACGATCTATCGATCTTACTTGTAAACATAGATATTATTATTTAACAAATTGTAATTGGAAGTTTTCGTATATTATACGCGTACACCATGGTTTCGCATACACGACGCGCGAACAATTTTCGCAAACGAATGCAACCCATATGCACCACGATGAAAGTGCGCGCAATAATCGCTTCTATCTGACCTTGCATCCGAGTTGAAGCCACTTTCTGCGTTTCAACAATTCCACAGCCGATCCTATTCGGCCGCAATTGGAATCAACGCTCCGTATCTCATGCGTGATATCGTTCCCTATAAACGCTCTCGTAGTTTCCTAGGAATCATTCCAACGCGTTTTCTTAACACGAACGGCACATCGAGAAAATTTCCAACAGCCAGTCCTTGTTCCGAAGAACAGTGGGAAAAGTGATTCGATCGATAGGTAGACTACGAATAACTTCGAATAATCTACGATTCTAATTAAAACGCAAATAGCAATTTCTTCGTACAGTATATTTTACAAAAAAAAAAACGTATTTAAAAATATCCTCTTACATTTTAAACTTATAATTCGTAGAATTATATTAAAAAAAAATTGAGCATACAACAATTAAATCTTTCTTTATATAAATATATTTCACAAAAATGAAATATTTCAGACTACAAAACGTAACAACCATGTAACTACACTTTATCGTGTTATTTTCGAACCTCGTAGCCCGAAGAACTAAAACCGAGGAAATCTACCACCAAATGATTTACGATATATTTTTGTACGAATGGTGTACGATATATGTATATATATATTTTTCTTTTATACTTCGAATCATTGATTGTACTGAGCAGTGTATTTCACCTTTCAACTCGAGATTTGAAAAAGAATCTCGCGGTAACACGGATGTTCCATCCCATTCATTCCCGCGGATGATCCGCATGTCGATAGTCAATTCGTCGATATTTTACATGAAAAGATAATTCCTGACAGAAATTGCCGCGTCACCGATCTCGCGACGTTGATTCAAGTCGATTAATCGACTCTTTTAATAAAACAATTAGGAAATTCCGTGAAACGTCTGCTTCGACGTTATATGTATATTACATATAGGTGTTTATTCAAGGAAATTTCATTCTCGCTATCAGATGTTCTTTGCACATAGGTACCTGAAAGGTTCGACTATTTATTAATTTGTCAAGGCTGCGTAAACAATCCCAAAGAATAAAAGATGCTATTTTACGTGTCCGTGATGGTGAATCTCATAGGTATCTCTTAAGCGTGTAATTATCGTGGTACAGACGAACAGCGATTCACATATCGTCATGCGTCGCCATCATAATTTTACTACGTGAAACTAAGTGGAACAATGGAAATCAATTTTCTTTTTGTTTTGTAAATATTCGATTAGAGATTGTCTAATAAAAAAAAAAAAATCTACCTATAGGAAATTTTGAAGAATCTTGGATAGGAAGAATTTCTGTAAATCCCAAATACATTTCGAATGTAAAGAAATTTGAACAAAGAATCTCCGTAAATTCCAAGAAATCTTGCATGAAGGATCTTTACAAATCCTGTGGGATGTTCGATAGAAAGTGTCGGTAAATTCTGAAAAACCTTCGACGGAGAATCTCTGCAAATTGTGAGATGTGCCAGAGGATTGCTCTTTTCGGAGTTCTCTTATGTAATAAAATAACTAGGGAAATCGCATAAACTTGCGAAAAAGTATCGGTAAATTCTGAGAAATCTTTAATAAAAAAAACTCTGAAAAGCGTTTGACAAACGAATATGCTCCGAAGATCCTTATATAATAGAATATCTACGGAAAATCCACATAAACTTGGGAAAACTTTTTATCAAAAATTCTCCTATGCTCTGGAGAACCTTCTGTAAAGAAGGAAGATGGATGTTGCAAAGTGAACCATACATATCAAATAATAAACGATAATCTTCATTATCGACGTTTATAATTGTACACAAAATGGGATAGTTATCAACGATGGCCACGATGACTGACTCGATCGTCTGTGGACATTGATTCTGACTAATTAGAATTATAGAAGCCAATTAAACAAGCCTCGATCGAAGAATCGATTAACAACGATGATCACGTATTGGAACAATGAAATTGTAAAGTACCGCAAAATTAAAGAAACGGAGGGGGTGGGTGGGGGAAATATTACACATGGGAAGACACGAACCAAGACAAAGAAAGTCTACACTTATTTAACAACGCACTCGATAATGTATGCGAATAATGAATACAAGAATTCGAGATCTACTTACTTATGTAGATATTTATGATATTCGTGATAAACTGATAGGGTCGAAGCAGATGAAAGTTATAGAAAGCAAAAGAAACGTGTGAAATTAGTAGAATTGATGTCTACGCGTCGGACGACGTTTATAGAATAGGTGCATCGTTAAAGGAGAACGATAAACGTTAACTACGATTGAGTTAAACACCGAAGTTTAACAATGTAACGATGTACAGGGTGGTTCGTCATTGATGAAACTTATTTAGCGATCGATTGAACGTTGAAAATTATTTCTTTTAATTGTAAATTATAATTTTATATTATAGCTGCTCTGTTTTTTATAATAATTATACGTTCTTAAAATTCCTTGTATTTTTTCGAAAGAGTAATATTCTCTTTATTATTGACTTCTGATTTCAAATAAATCAACTGTAATTCAAACACAATTGTGATCTAGTTTTGACGTTTTTCAATGCTTGATCGATCGTTAAATTAAGACCTAAAAATAATGAAACATCTCGTATATGTAAAAAGAAAATTCTTTAAAATATAACAACGTTTCAATGTTCATAATTAGCTGTTTAAATTATATGTTAAAAATGCCGACTACTTCGGGTTTTAGAAGATCATCGATAAGCGCGTTTAAAATAAGTTGTATGATATTTATTTTTCACCAGCAAGATAATTGCCTCAACGGAAGGCGTGACGAAAATTATTTAAACACATTGTGAAACAGAAACTGGTGTTGCACAATTCCAGCCTTTCGTAACAATGTTCGCAAAGTAGACGCGTAAAAGGTCTACTTTCGTTCTACTAATTTACCACTAATTAGCTACCATCCGCTTATGAATCGCAACGAACGCGACTCCAAATCACTGTTGCGTGCTTAACACCACTTAACTTCGACTTCTTGGTACGAAATTGTACTAAATTATGCGCATAAAAAGTGATTAACGATGAAAAGAAGGAAAATACGAAGAACCTCTTACGCGCAAAAAATCAGCTGTAATTAAGTAGCCTGGCATTGGTAATCTAGAATTTCTGGAACAAACTAAAAGATCTACCTTCTAAATTCTACTTTTTAAAGCTTAATTAGTCTCCGTTTTGAGAAGGCGATTTCCAACGTTAACTTACAAAAGATAGATACTCCCATTTAAATATTTTATCGAATATTTCTTTTTTTTTTAATCTAATGATTTACATAATCGTATATTCAATAAAATGAAGAAGAAAAGGTGAAAAATATGTAGAACGTAAAATTGAAACATAAAAGACTTAAAAGATGTTTATTTCGTACTGTACGATTAATTATTCGCATCGATATCCTCTCTAGAATTTATTAATTTATTTAATTATGTATTTAATAACATTTATGTATTTACCTACATAGAAAGCAAAGTTTCAACGTTCTTACTATCCCATATCGTACCAATAATACGATATATTTAATCTCGTTTTCTCTAACTTATTTATTGATATTTATAATCTTTGTGATTTCGCAACAACCAAAGACAAGATACCTGTTGTATCGATAACCGCGTATTTAAACGAAAATTATTTATATCCAAAAAGAAAGAGGCATTTCATCGTTGGTAAGCACCTAAAAAAAAAAAAAAAACGTCGTTCGTTGAGTAGACATCTGTAAATTTGTATCTGTGAAAATCTATACGTGTAATCGTAGTAGCACTTTGTACTACAGTATTTGTCCATGTATAAGAGAAAGGTTAATCGCGTAGCACATGTCCCTGTATTTATTTGCCTGTTAGTTTTCTGTCCTGAAGGACCTAGCATCAAGATATGTACGTTCTAATATTAATAGGAAAAGAAATGATTTATTAAAGAAAAATGGAACATTTAGATATTGGAAAAAATGCCAGGGTCTATGTATAGTTATCTCTATCACGCAAGCTTTGTGTATGCATTCGTTATATGCTGGGTAGGGTAGATAATCAGACGACTGAATGTTCCGAATATTCGACTCGAATGATTTCATCGAAATTCGAATACTCGAACGAACGTGCTCGATTTATTCGAATCAAACCAATGAATTTGAATATCGCCGATCGTATCGAATATCTTAAAAGATATTATTTGATAATTTTAAGATATTTCTAATTTTATATATTATTCTAGATTATTAGGAAATTTAATTGAATTATTCTTTTTTTTTTTTTGGTCCTTTTCTATTTGTTGATAAAATTTTAAATTTTGGAGAAGCTCGGACACATCGTTTGAAAATTCGAATAAATCGTAGCAGTATTCAAATAATTGGAATAGAATTGAACAATTTTCTAATTGAACTTATTCGATCGATCGAATTATTTCGGATATTGTTTGAATGACAGATTATTAGAGTCAGTCCGATAAATCGAATTCTATAGGATTCGATAAGACGATTTTTCAATTATTCAATTCATATAGTCGAATACTCAATACGAATCGAAATCTAACTTCGAATAATCGAATATATTTCGAGTGGTCTCGGGCACTCGACTTTCAACATGGTGTAATAACACTTCGTTGGTACATAATCGCTGATTATTTAAGAAAACACGTTAAATTTTCCATGAAAGTACATAACACTATCGAATATAGCGAGCCCGTATAGGAAAACTAAACATCGAAAGAATAACTAGAAAGTCGAGCGGGAAGATACTATGAAAGTTTAAATTTAAACTTCTTAGGTTAACAATTTGTTAACTAGAATTTTATTAAAACATGTAGGATGAAAGTATGTTATAAAAATCGATCGTTGATTTAATCAAGGGTGTCGATTATTATTCTTAAGCGTTATTTTAATGTACAAACTTCGATTAATCGTTAATCTCAGTTTACACGAAGTAGTCTCGAAAACAATTGTGTACGAGTATGCGTTGAAAAATTATACTTGGAAGATTTACTTTCCATAAAACCATAATAGCTACAAGCTCGACATGTGTAACGATAGGAAAATTTTTATTGGAAAAGAAACTAAATTCACGTCATTATTCACGCAAAATAGAAATTAACGAACAGGAAACGACGTTCGGTGACATTTATTATTAGACTACGGGTTTTTATGCATTTATAAGAAATTTGAAGGTGCAAAATTTCAGAGAATGCGCATAATGTGAAAGAATGTATAAAGCATCCGAGATATATCGCTTTCTATAATACTTGGCAAATGAAACAATATTTTACCAAGTCTGTGCTTTTTTAACTATATTGTCAAAAAAATTAATTTCCATAAAAATCAGCAGTCTAATTATTATGTTAATCGAATCTATCGTGTGTAACGTGATTTAGAAAAGAAAGATAGCGACGTATATACATATTACAAAACACTCTCTAATAGAAGACGCCCGAATTGTGATATGTTTATAATGTTTATAAGCCGATACCTGTTCACGGAAAAAATTCATTCAAATGGTGGGCCGTCGTTCAGCAATTGCTTCGCGCTCAGCAATGTCGTTTACACTGCAACGATCTGCAACGATCATTTCTTGTTCTTCACACCTGGTTATTGCACGTACACTCGTTAGCCGCGCAAACGATTACTGACACGCGCCATATTTTATCAAGATATCGATACGATTGTTACTTCGAGCGATCGAGTCATATTCAGACGGGTATATTCAAAGCGTACCAAACGCAACGATTAATTTGAATTTTTCATTAAGAGTGTTCAATTTTAATTCGACAAAAGATTTTCCACGCAATTTAATAGATTGGGTACGTTTTATAAAAAAAAAGAAAAAAATAACGTGATAATGTTATTGCGTGGTTTTGAAATATAAATTCTTAATTTACTTTTATCATGAATTTCGACACTTTTTATCGCAAACGTATCATCGATCTTTCTCTTGATCACAGTACTTGAAACATTTTCTTCCGTGAACAAACATCGTGGATCTTGTTAAACAATGGAAATTATTCCGACAAATTCACACATATAACTAGAATAAGTACGTGTGTGAATTTTCAATTCGATGTACGTATACACATTACACATATTAGGTGAAATTGTGTAGAAAATGTCGTTAATTGAGAACAGAATTGATTGAGGATGAACATTAAGAAAAACATTTCCTCGTTACTTTTAATTCTATTAAATTAATTCAAATTTTTATTTTACAAGAAATATATACATAAGAAAGAAAAAGAAGAATCTAACTGTTCTTGATTAACGATCTATTCTTGATTAATGTCGTAACGCATATTTAAATACTTGATGTTGCGAAACATCGCGACCGACAAAGCCTCTCGATCGAAATCGAGGAAGCGATAGAGGACAACTTCAAACGTATGGTTCGATGATAAAAAAACGGGGACGTGCCGGAAAACTATTTAAAAAAGAATCAGACAGAAAGAGTGAAAAAAAAGGAAACAAGAGAAACCGGCTGATTTACTTTTACTCAATTTTAATTGAACACATGCGTAAAACAATGAACACTTCATCCTCCGCCAACGGATATAAATGCGAAATTTAAAGTCGCCAATACGAACGAGTCATGTGTTTAAAAGAAGCAATTACCCTAAAAAGAATCGCGCGTAAGAGTTACTTACTAGGGTGTTTTCGTTGAAAGATAAAAGGATAAAAAAAAAAAAGATAAAAATCCCAACGTATTTACGAGGTAGATAATAAAAACAACAATAATAATAAATAATAATAAATAATAATATTTAATTATGATAAAGTAATAATGATATAATAATAATAATATTATTATTAATATTAATATAATTATAAATTAGTTGCAGCTTTCTGTGTAAGGTTATTGTGATATTTAAAAAGAAAAAAAATAATAACTTTACCGTAGCGATATAAAATTCATTCAGAATTAAGAATCTGATATTTAGTGAGCAAATAAAAAAAAGAAATAACCAGTATGTCGACGGGGCTTTTGAGTGATGCCTCTCCGCGATCGATTCAATATGGTTACGTATAGAGAATGAATAAAGAAAAAAGAAAATACAGCGACCCGTGAGCGGCCGCGTCTCTCTCTCTCTTTTTTTTTCGTCACCTTCTTCACGGGCGAGGTTAGAACGACAATCTTAGGCCTCGTCAAAATACTGCCGGATACATGAGGACATTCCGAAAATCGGTCGCAAACTAACGCCAGCTGATTAGATTAAGCTATTTTTTCTGCAGTCGAATTTGAATGCAAACAATTACAAAAAAGGAGGCAAAGTAAAAGAAATAGACAAGAGAAACAGAAAAATGAAAAGGTTTTGATCGAGCTGTTGCACGATTAGTGCGAAAGAAATTCTTGCGATCTGCTTCGATTATTCGGAAAGTCCATTTTGCATCTGGATCAATCCGTCCATAATATGTCTCGCGCTTGAGGCATTTGCACAAATCTGTGCATATTAATCATTGGGACTACAAAAACATATCATCATATGTAATGGTAATGATACCGTATACATATATATTATACATATGTATACATATATATGCACATATATATACATATATGTACATATACATATATATATATATATTTAAAAAATATTAAGCAATAAGATTTTATTTATATGCCCGTAGAAGAAAAATTGAATGAACAACTGCATATCAACACGTGTGTCTGGGCAAGGATTAGCTTATACATGATATATATATATATATATACACATATATATATATATAATTAAAATATAAATATATATATGTATATTAATATATATACATATATATAGGTATATAATCTTTACTTCGTCGTTGTCAGGCGTTAATGTTAAACTTAATTATCATTAATTAATTATTAGATTGTGAAAGAATTTCTTCAGGTTCTAAGCAAGATTTGGAAATAATAAAACGAGTAAAATACATAGCTTCAAGTGGTTTTTTTACTAGTCCCTACATCATTTATTGTATGTTTTACTTTTTTATATTACTTTTCCTTTTTCTTTATTTCAAATATTTAATATCATTCGCAAATAATTTCAAAATCAATAAAACGACTCTTGTAATTGATAGGAACGTAAAATATTTTTGGCAAATTTTGTACAATACGACAAAGTTATAGTGAAGCTAAAAGATATCTGTTGTATTTTAAACTTTCCGTACAACTGGCTTCATGGTGGCGCTAGTGAGGTTAGCGTTTCAGACAAATTTGGCGGTAAAGCCGGTATAACCGAGCTGATAGCTGAACGTAAATTATTTCATTAAATTCCGCATATATCTGAGTCAAAAATGGTTCATAAAACTAAAAAAGAATGTAATGATTTATTTGTGAAGGCGGGAAAAGAGAAGCCAGAAGTATTTGAAAGGGAGCAAGCTGATTATAAAGATCTTTCGAAAAAGTTTGTAAACATGAAAAATGACTATTCTAAACAATATGCGCACATATACTCTGCTAGACTTGCCGAATTAAGGGATGTTCTAACTCCGCGTGTTAAAGCTAAATGGGGTATGTTTATTAATTTTTCTTATATTACAAGGTTATGATCATATAATAGAAATATATATAAAATGGATCTTCTTATGGATAATATAATGCGCATAGTTTTCTTTCTCGCACAGGAAATGTTCCGATTGTCAAATTGGCCGATTTAGAAAATTTAGAAAACCAACAGTGCATAATAATTGGCACATTGTATAAACACCAACAATGGAAACCATCAATTTTAAGGGAACTTAGTGAAGAACATCAGTTTAATGTTTCCTCTTCTAAACCAAATTATTGCTCGGAGAAAGATCAACCATTTCTAGAAGATGAAATGTTGCGAATTAAATTAGTAGGCGAGCAAGTTGATTTAAAGCAAATTGTTACCGGAGTTGTTTGTGCTGTATTAGGCAATGAAAATAGTGATGGCGCATTTACGGTAATTTTAATTCTAGAGAAGTATAATTGTTGTTATATTTTCCTTATGTTTAATATAATAGTGGTAATTCTATTTAGGTAAAGGATTGGTGTTTTCCTGGATGTGCACCAAAAGAATCTTTAAAAGAATGCATATCACAAAAGAAGCTGGTGATAGTATCTGGATTAAATTTATCTAATAATTGTGACAGTTTAGGAATGTCCCTTTTTATGGAATGGCTGTGTGGAATGGCTGGTAATGTAACGATACAAAAGGATAATACTTCTATTGTTCGACTCATTATAGCAGGTAAATCACATTCGCTATTATAAAAATTATATATAGTACTATAATTGTATAATACCTTATTGCCTTTATTAGGTAATACCATAAAAAGTAATGATACATCACAGGCTGCAACAGACATAGCTAAAGGACTTGGAGAAGCAATAAAATCTGTAGATACATTCTTAAGTAATTTAGCAACATGTTGTTCTATTACTTTAATGCCAGGAGAACATGATCCCACTAATTCTATGTTGCCTCAAAGACCATTTCATCCTTGTTTACTACCTAAATCATCTAGGTTTGTATATATTGAATTGTATAAACAAGTAATTACCACATTTTATTATGTATACACAAATTTATTCTATTTCAATAACATAGACTTGAAAGCTTTAAAAGTACCACAAATCCATGGATTAGTAAAATTGAAGGACGAATAATAATTGGTACTAGTGGTCAATCAATTCAGGACATCATTAAAGTAGCAGGTGAAACTGGTATTTCAGCTCTTGAATGGCTAGAAAAAACCTTATTATGGAGACATATATGTCCAACTGCTCCAGACACACTATTAGCTTGCCCATACTACAAGAAAGATTTGTTTATTATGGAAACATGTCCAGATATATATTTTGTGGGAAATACAGACAAATTTGAAACGAAATTGTGGAAAGGTTTGTGCCTCATTGTAAAATATTGTAGCAGAATAAAAGCTACGATTTATACTAAAATAAAAAGCGATTAATAATTTAATTTTTAGGTGATGAAAATCAAATTGTTAGGCTAATATCTGTTCCATGTTTTGATACGAGTCAGACTGCTGTAATAGTAAATTTAGAGAATTTAGATACCCAATATATTTCCTTTAGTAATATTTAAATGAATCTTAGTCTTTCAACTGTGAGGATATTAAGAATATTAACTGTGTATATTTTAATTATGATTCGGTATAAATTTTATATGAACATATATGTAAGATTTTTCAAATAAAATTTAAATATTATTAAAAAATAACAAGATTGTGCAGAAACACACATTTATTTTAATCCTGTTTATTTTATATTCATGATGTGATAAATTAAATTTCATTTAACATTTTGATATAATTTGTGATATTAATCAACACATAAATAGTAAAAGAAAAACATGTTCTATTATTGCCTGTTTATTTTCATTCAAAATGTGATGTACAAAATCTAAGCGCATGACTTTTAAATATAGGTAGTACGTTTGACTAAATATAAAATATGTAATAAGAGGGAAATTACATATAATATCACAGATTATTAAAAGATTATGAAATCACAGTGACGTAAGATTTTGAACATGTAACTTAAACATGAATTCATGCTTTATATAAATTATAAATATGAACATAACAGTCAAAATACAGGGTACAGTTGTTTCTTAATAACAAAATATTATACGTCGTTTACTTTTAGTACTTCATTTCTTTATAAAAACTAAAATTTAATAAATATGTCAACCTTCTGTAGTTCCATTTTCTTACCTGTAGATAACACAAAATCACGTAAAATATATAAATTAAATGTAAATGATCATATACATGTCCTTTTAAAATTTAATAGGTAAACTGCTTTTGACTGTTATATGAGATGCAAAAATTATGAAATCACTTGAAGAAATGATAAACAACATAAGAGAAGTCAAATATAGAAATATAACGATGTACACAATATAGACATATATACAATACATTATTATGTGTGTTCGTAGTAGTTGAATTTTTGTCGAATGGATGCAATTATTGTACAATGAACATCGCTTCGTCGTAACTAGAAAAAAATATACAACATCGAAAGATAATGCTACAGAACATTTTACTTGGCACTTTTATTTAACGTAAGAATTTGATTATAATATAAATACACTTTTTTATTTTTGTCTTTTTTTTTTTAAATATAAAATCGTCTATTTCTGGTCATATGAGATTCTAACTGTTGAAGGATCATGTCCTATATTATCGGTTATAACAATGAAAGAAAAATATAACAATATCCTTATTCTAAATAAAAAGATGGTAGTCCCGTACAATTCTAATGCTTTGGCCGAAATAGCAATACTTAAAAAGCAATTATTAAGGTTTCCCATTAATTTAAGCAGAATGAAGTTATAAAATTTATATTTATAATACACTTTACAGATTCATAATACCATTAACTTAAGGTGCATGTTACATGACCGACAGGTATATATAACAATTGACAGGTAGCTTCTGCATATAGTAACGACGACGTAGACATACTGTATGTATTAAAGACTTTATCCTATCTTTTAGCCGTTGGACGTATTCGTTCCTTTTCAGTATCCCTATCGTCAGCTACTGTCCATTCAGGATCATTGGGATCCTCACCCTCTACGTCACAACAAGCTGATTCTGTCGAATCTGATTCTGGAGAATCCATTTCCCCATCCTAGAAACGAAATATTAACGTCTACCTAAATAGTTATGAAAAACTATTTTTTCCAACGGTTATTCTGCATATATTACAAAAACTATATTTAAATGTACAAGCTTGTAAGAGCTGAAAAAAACAATCAGCAGGCTAATTCGTCAAAATATTCTAATGCTTATAAAACTCATGTAAACGCAATGCAGTCTCTCTTAAATATTACTAAAATCTGAAATATGCGATAAAAATAAAATCAATTGTATTTAAAATAGGTAGCATCAAATGACACTGCTTACCAGGGATAGCCTCGAGGAGCCATGAAAGTTGGCTCAAAGTTTATATTAATAATCAGTACGAGCATTCAGATATTTCTTTCATAATAAAAAGTTCTGGTAATTAACACTCAAATATTTAATACAAACACAGTGTACGTACATCGTCCGCTTTTTCTTCATCACGGGAACAAAGAGATGCTGAAGAAGCTTGCCAATGCCCATCTGGCATCACTTCCAGCATTTTGTCATATACTTCTTCGGATAATGGAAATATCCTTGGTTCATACGGCAAAATCTAACGAAAAACAGTATACAATTCTTTTTAAATATTCTGTTTTGTATTTAAAAATGTACTTTAATCGGATCAAAAAATAATACCTCATTTTCATCTTCATTTACCGAAGTACCGGTGTCGTCTTTCCCTACTCTTAACATAGGCGCAGTACGACGCCGTAAAGCATTTTGCAAAGCAGATGATCGATGCAAGTTATCAGAGTTATGTTGATGTTCTGATTCTTGAACTTGTGGAGTTGCAGGAGGTGACGTAATCGGTGACATCATGTCTCCACCAAAATCACTTGCGTGTGGAGACATAGGATCTAACGATTGAGAAATAATTTATAAATTATCTGAACACGAGAAGATTAATTGTAGGTAATTTCAATATTTTAATTTCGATATTTAAATTAACACGTTTACGCCGGCGCCGATATTCATGATTTTCTCTGTGGGGCGGCGCTGGGTCACTACCTATTTTGTGAAATACATGCGTGACCCATTGCCACCCCTCGGGACGGACACGTGTGACCCGCCGATGGGGCACGCCGCCTCACAGAACAGGCACGTGCGACCCGTTGATGGGTCGCGCCGGCGTCAACTTGTTAAGTAAATTATAATATACAATTACCTGGTGTATTCGCACCACTATCTGCTCGACTATCTGTCCTACGATTATGTCGAATACGAGACTGATGTGGCATATTCATATACGTCATAAAACGTTTGTTTTCTTCTCGTTCGCTTCGTTCATGTCTTAAAGCTATAGTTTCGTCTGACATATCTTCGAACTAAAGATAATATACAGATACATTTAATCTCGTTGGTGTAAAATTATTTAAAATTTTATACTCCTGTAATTAAATGTACTTACATCACTGTCTTGACTAGGCCTATGCATAACACCATTTTTAATATCCAACTTTGAAGGCTCTTCGCATAACCTCCACCTTGGAGAAAAAAAGAAACATAGTGTAATACTAATAACTACCCACTTGAGATACAAAAATGTATTCAGTATAAAATGTTACTTACTTCGGTGTTAATATTTCTTTGTATTGTAACTTTTCAAGCCTAGTTGAAGCAGCTACACTATATGGTATAACTATATTATCAATATCGTACGAATTTTGCCTCAATCGTCTGAAGCAAAAAAATTTTAACAATTTTAATTATATGTTTAATGTATATCTTTTTTAATAAATGTAATTAATAATACTGACCCATGAGAATTCTTTTCTTTAACTATGTTCTTCTCTGTAGTAGACGCAATAGTGTGATGTAAAGGAGAAGGCACTGGAGATGAATGCTTACTAGAGCTGGAAAGTGCACTAATATCATCATCATCTTCAGTTGTCAGTTTCTGTACCCTCTTCCTACTTAAACCATGAACGCTTCTATCATGACCAAGCCTGTTTCTTTTTCCTTTTAACATTTTCTTCTTAATTCCTACATAAAGAATATCAACAAACAAAGATTAAAAAGACTAAAAAAGAATTCTTTACTACACGATTGTATGATGCAACATGTTACATACTTGCGGTAAGAATACTTGACGATGATTTTTTTAACCGAGCTGCATATTTTGCTCTGTGCCCTGGAAGTTTCTTATTTCTCCTTTCATTGGTATCTTTATCTTTTAAACGTGTGATCCGTAAATTTCCCCTTAACATTTTTTGTTGCCATTCCACTGTTTTCATGATAGCATCAAGATGAGTTCCCTGCGTGATTTCTGCATATCAAAAGGTTTCACAGATTAATGTAGATTCTCAAAAACCTTATGCTACACATCATAACAAATTACATCTTCTTATCAAGGTATGTACATATACAAAAATAATGTTTTACCATCAGGAAATGACAAAACAGGATGAAAACTAGGATCCACAAGTGCAACCCTTTCTTGTACAGACATTTGTTCAATTGGTTCTTGCGGTTGCATTGGATCTAATCTTCCAGTGCATAAAGCACATGGTGGTAATACACGATCGCAGTTGCATCTTACAGTTGATGCTTTTGCAGCACGCTTTGAGACTTCGTGTAACTTATCTAGTTGTAATAATTTCCTCTTCCTGTAAAAACTCCAGACAAAGGGCCGAGTCCTACTAGCAGGTAATTCACCTTCTGGTGAATTATAACGTCCTGTAGAACCTGGTAAAACACCACTATACCCATTCACTGTTTCTGCATTATCAAGTATCACTAAACCCTTGTTAGCTCTAATATGCCGTTGCAATTCATTATGCTGTCTAATCCTATATTCCAAATCCGATATTTGTGCCTGCAGCCACGTCCATCTTGCTGCTACACCTGCACGATCTTGAGCATACCTCCATGCTGCCCGTTTTGATCTACAAGTATTGTATAAAAACATAAGAAATAAATTAGTAAATAAATACTAACCGACTAAGTAACAATCGATATTTTTTTAAAAAATATTTTATCAATTAATTTACATTAAGTACAGTTGTATGTATTGAAAATATTTGAAATATTACTATAAATATTGAAACAACATATACCTATTGTTTTGTTTTTGTTTATTATCTATTTATTTCTACTACATTTAATAATTATTTTTAGTAGTAATGTACATAAACTTGCTATACTAAGCAACATAATAGTCAAATAAAATTGATCTAAACCGGCCCAAAATATTGTTCGGTTTTCAGTTTTTTATAAACTCAAATACGTGTTAAAAACAAAGAAATTTAAAGGAATACTAAGATAACGGTACTAAATTTTGCATTACAAAATTACTCTCTAGGAAATAAAATGTACAAAATTATTTTAAATTCACAAATTCCATTCTATTAAAACTATAGAGAAAATAGAATGGTCCCACATCTAAACATGGATTTTTTTTGATAAAAGAAATTAAAACTTACATAGATATTCTTTGTTGATGTGGATTGTTAAATGACTGCATTTCATCACAACTTTCTCCACCACTACTTGATGCAGTACAATCAGAGTCAAGATTAGATTCCACAATATGTAATTGCGAGGCTAAAGGTCCTGCCACACTTTCTACTTCTTCGCCTCTAACTTTAACTTGAGGTGTACCAAACACTGACTGACGGTTGCTATTATTACCAGAAGTACTACCCAAATTGTCACGCGATCCATCACCAAAATAACGGCAACACAATCGCTGACGATTCACACTATTGCTCTGGGCAACACACATTTTCTCAACTTTTTGCAAAAATGAACTCAAACTACTACTAATCTCAGGAAAGTTTTTAACATTAGACTTAGAACTGATATTAACCAATTCTTGAAAAAGATATTTTTTCACTCCATGATGAGCAAGCTCAAGAACTCCAGTGTTTTCTTCAGCAACATGCCTGCCTATTATTCTTGCTTGAAGCTTCCTCAGTCTTCTTAATAAAAATGCACATTTTCTTTCACTCTCGTGTTGTTTTTGGGCAACAATATCTTGCTGTAACTTTAAGGTGTTGACTTTCTGTTGGTCCACTGCATCAGCAATATTGCAAATACTCATAACATCAACATCAAGTAAATCTCTTTCAAAGGAAGGAAATCCTTCTTCAGGCATAGAAAACATTTCAACTCCATCCACAGTGCTTTGCGCTGGTTCATTACTACCTGTAGATATATTTTCTGCATTTTCCACACCTTCAATAGATTTAATAACTTGTAAAATCTCCTCAACATTCTGTCCAATATCACCAACATTGCTCATGTTACATTGTTCATTATCCGCAGTTATATCTGTACCAAAGGCCATTATTTGATCCACATCCAGACTTTTATTATCTCCTACTGTTTCTGAGCCCACCAAAGGCAAATCTGCGCTTGATTTCAAAAATCCCATATTGTCCGCTTGATCACCCATAGATGGGTCGTTCATTATAGTATCAGTCACCTTTTTCCCTGGACTGCCCGTAATGTCCAGTTGTTCACAGTCCTGTTTTATTAATGCCTTCTTTGTAATCAAGTCAGATCCGTGCGTAAACGTAGACAAACTATCAAGATCATTGGCATATTTCGAGTTGATGACATCACGAATGAGGTCTTTGGATATACCATGTAAGCACTGTTCATCAATCTTTGATGGTTGGACGTTTGCAGAAACAACAAATTTCGCCAGAATTTCACGATTCTGGCACAACTGTGTAGCCTGCTCTGGGGAAAGAAATCCACCAGCTGGAAGGGAAGGGAGCAAATTTTCAGGCTTTTGAGGACCACCTTCCGTCAGAGCAGGGGCCATCACTGCCACTGACACTGCCAGTGCTGCGGCCTCGACATCCAGAGGCTCCCACGTGCGTACGCACCCACACCTACACTTCACATGTGCTGTTCTCACTCCCATTCATCCATTACTGATTTATTGTCCTGCACTTGTATTAACTATTGTTATGCTTTAGAATAATTTCTTTCTTCTGTTTTATTTCCTTTTTGAACCTCGTACTCTTTCTTTATTCATTCCACATTTAATATTATGTTGTTTCAACAGTATTCTCCATCCTGTTTAATTTCTTCATTTCTGTGTTTCATTTGCGTGTTTTGGACCAACTCATAACCTTAATCTGCAAATAAATATACAAAAATAAATATTTATAAGGTTATATATATTATTATTTAGATTAAGATTATATATATATGTAACAATTACTTTGGCTTTCCGTTATTAAGATTAAGATACTCATTATAATACATCTAAGGAAGTATATTAAGACTAAAGAATTAAGACTAAATTTACTTAAATGTAAATAGCACATATTGAATAAATTAATAGTATCCATAACAGATGTATTTGTATCTAACAAAATACTACGTTATTATATAAATCGCAAATTACACTATTTAATTTCCTTTTCAGTATTCATATGTTTATAAGGTACAAGCTGGCTGTCATTTGCCAAACGTTCAATAAAAAATATCAAATAAAAAATGCATAAATAAACAAGTCATTAGTAGTTAGTATCACGAATATCTAAAAATAGAAGCAATTTTAATGCATAATTAATTAGTATATGTACTAGTGATCAGCATCACGTGAAACAATTTTTATTTCGAAATATCGAAAGCAAGAGAGAAAGGCCACCGATACTTAATTTAATAAAGAAGCAAGTAAAACATAAAAATTCCGCTTACCTTGTACTCTTCGCTCGCAGAATAGGAAGCCCGTTGAAAATCGAAGATTCTTCAAACCGATACTCCTCGGTGTGGCAACATCCAAACACGCGGAGTAAGCGAAGAGGAACGTCAGAAAAACAAGATCGTTCTTCCCACGAAGATATATGTTCCAATATATGTCGGATCACAGTATTCGAGCGGTGAACTTCGAACGTAGAGTAAGCTGAGACGGTAAGCGGCTGCCGGCGAATAACGATATCAACGCGTTATTAAGAAATTGGAATGCGATGAAACAAAACGCTGCTACGCGTTTGTGAAAGAAAGTCCCGAACACTGTGTTGTTTGACGAAATAACGAAGGATAGAACGTTGAATAAAAGTGATTAAGGAGGTAGGAAGGAAGCTTAATCGAAGGTAGAAATTTCCGGTCAGCACTATGATACGGAGTGTTGCACATAATTACACTAGATATCACTACCAAGTATACATGTCGTGGAGATTAATAACAGATATGCTTGCATCGTTTGACGCATTCCCACGTGATTACTCGTCGCGAAATATAGAAAACAACAACAGCAGTAGTAGTAGTAGTAGTAGTAGTAGTAGTAGTAGTAGTAGTAGTAGTAGTAGTAGTAGCAGCGGTAGTAGCAGCAGTAGCAGCAGCAGCAGCAGCAGCAACAGCAGCAGCAGCAGCGGTGGCGGCGGCGGTGGCGGCAGTAGCGGCAGCGTTTCCTCGTCGTGGCACGGAATTGGAAAACAAAGATAAAAACATGCCGCACAACACCACCGCCGTCCTCGTCCTCAACAGAGGAGGCAGTTCTTTCTCGTCAGTTGCACGTCGTCTATTGCATAATGACGCGCAAGATTTGTATCCCCGGCAAAAGACACAGGTATTATACGAATCACTTCGTGTATTCACCAATGTCCACGTACGCGAAAAACCTTTACACATACGACTTCCGCAGAGATGTCGAAGGCATCGAGAGGTATTATATACACCAGAGGGAAAGGGAAAGAGAGTGAGAAAGAAAATGAGAAATGTACGTGTATGTGCGTGCGTGCTTGCGCGCGCGCACGTGTGTGTGTGCGTGCGTGTGTGTGTGTGTGTGTGTCAAAGAGAGAGAGAGAGAGCAAGGGTAAAAGTTAGAGCGAGATAGAAAACACGAAACAGAGAAAGATAGAAGACACTAACGTGCTTCGCCTCGTGAATAGCGTAACCACGAGACGGTGCGTTAAACGCGGACGTAGGCGCGTTTACACGGTCGAGCTAACGTTCGGTACGTTAAAATGTAATTGAAGATAAAAACACGGGGAAAATGAGGCAAGCGGCTTCCTTCGCGGTACTCTCGTAGCGTACAATGGCGGAGCAAAAAACAGATTCGAAGGCAGCTTCTTTTGGCCAGTTTCCCCTTCTATAACGCTCACCTCGGTTCGGTGGCGCTCGACATAATCGCACATACACCCATCGAGATCCACGAATAATCGAGCGTTCCTTCAACACTTCACGCAACACGGCACGACTTTCATGCAACTCGCGTTCGGATATATAAATGTCCGTCACACCCAATGCACGATAATCCCTTACGATGATTCTCTTGTTAGAATTAACGCGCTTACTCCCTAACCGTTTCTGCGTCTCTTCTTGGTTATTGGTATATACGACGTTTCCGGTGATCCGAGAGTTTCCTTCCTTAATTACGGACACCGACGTTGATTTTATGGTAAAAGTCACACGAGTAACGCGAGCTATTTATCAATAATATATAGGAAATTCGACCAACTTCGGTGTTACTGAAGCGGGATCGACCAATACTGCAGTGCTGCTGCCGGATGTGGCCTTCGTGCCACGCTGCCCAATCGGATTCATTTTCTATGTATAATGTCGGCGGTAAAGTCCAATTCGCAGCTCGATACCGTGAATGCTAACGAAAAACCCTAGATTCTGGTCGAGATACTTTTCCCGCTTCTTCCATATACTATAGCACACCTGCTGATACACGTTAAATGCAAGCTCCTGTATACCGGAATTATGGCATCGCGTTTAAAACAATATAATGTTAATTCTTACACATATTTATGTGCAACTTCAATTAGTTACGTATAATTAATTTGTCTTCTTAATAGGAATCGTTCTTACATAATAAGAAAATTATAACGTAACTTGATAAATGTACTATGTAGAATATTACAATAAACAATACGTGATGTGTTGAAATGAACTACATTTATTTTCATTCTGATTCATAGCTATATATATTGTAGTAAACACTTGATACGTAATCAATTTTTTGCTTCGTAATGTTAAATTGTTATACAATACGAATAGATATTTTTTAATACGTGTTACCTTTTCTTTATCAATTTGGAACATACTTTTTAATATCCATTGGATAATAATACATTATGTATATATAACGTATAATTTTTTTAAAGAATTACTGAGAATGTATAATAAGATAACAATTGTAAATCAACCGTTTAGCAATTATTATATAAGTTTTTCACAAAAATTGTTTTAAACGTAACAGACGATAAATTTACTATCTGTAAGTCATTGCGTAGATTTAAATATTTATATTGGTGTGTTATCGGTTTAATTATCAGTAGGTTCGTTAGATGGCGGCATAAATATAATAGCAGAATAATAGTGTCAATACCGTGAACGTCGTGTATAGATTAATATTTTTTAAATACGAGGAATATAATGATATCATTAAAATAAAATAATGTAAACTAATAAATAAACAAATATATAAAAAACAATAAATAAATATTTAAAAGTTCTACAAAATGGATATTGCTAAATCGTTATTTAATGTTCGTGATCATGAAGGTTATGTTGGAAAGGATGACCATAACGTTAGTATTTTTATCTATGTGATTTTAATGAATTTTTCATTCGATTATTTTATTTATAAATAAAGGAGCATTAAAAGTTTGGTATTTGTGAAAATAGAGAGCTTTTGTAAAGTAATATTTAGTTTACCATAAATTACCATGTACTGGATTACACATCTGTTAGCATATTATGCATTTGAAATTACACAATATCTTTATTCTTTAGAAAAAATTGGAAACTGCTGCTTCTGAAGATGAATTTGAAGTAGAAGTTTCAGGATTATGTGGCGAAATTTTATCTCCTGCACCAGGAGGTCCATTTTCTGCCTTAACGCCATCCATGTGGCCCCAAGATATTTTAGCTAAATTAAATCAACCTGATGATCCCAATTCGCAACCTGAATATAGGTGTTTATAACAAATATTTTAGTATAAAATACTATTATAGCACATGATAATTTAATTAATTTTCTTATGTATACAAATATAATTTATGATAGGTTTGATGAATTCGGATTTCGTGTAGAAGAAGAAGATGGCCCAGAACAAAGTTCAAAAAAGTTGTTAGGTATCCCATTTGTTGAAGATCCCCAACATAGGTATGAAGAAATCAAATGAATAATAGTTATCAAATTAATAAAATTAATAAAGCTAACTTTAAATATTTCTATATTTAGACTACAATGGGTTGCTCTGTTAGAATTCAGTCATAATAAAGAAGTAGCTGAATTTTCTTGGCAAAATATGGATAGAAGATTGCCACGTACAGATAAATTGCGAGATATGGTTCATCGTGGTATACCTCATTCTCTGAGACCTCAAATTTGGATGAGAATGTCAGGTAAGGAACATCAGGTTCTTGAATTGATTGAGTCCAATTATCTGGCCTGGTTCCTAATTATGTCTTGAGGTCCCAAACAATACAAGAGTAACGAGATTTCACCCATTCCTGTCCAAATTTTTCATCGCAACAACTGCCCCCATCCTTAACATTTTATAATATACAGATACAAAATAAATTACTTTATTTAATGTTACAGGAGCACTTCAGAAAAAATGTTCTTCCGAGATAATGTATAAAGATATAGTAAAAGCATCGAGTAATGATGCATTGGTAACTAATAAACAGATTGAAAAAGATCTTTTACGCATTATGCCTGCTAATGCATGTTTTAGCCACCTTCATAGCACAGGAATACCACGTTTAAGACGTGTTATGCGTGCTCTTGCTTGGTTATATCCTGATATTGGGTAATGATACTTTTATGGAATAATATTGTATGTAATATTAAATAACATTGTAATATCCTTATTTATTTATTGTATAATCTATTTATTTTGCAAAGATATTGCCAAGGTACAGGAACAATAGCAGCTTCTCTTTTATTATTATTAGAAGAAGAAGATGCTTTTTGGATGATGGGTACAATAGTGGAAGATTTATTGCCAGCATCTTACTATTCTTCAACGTTATTAGGTAATATACTACTAACATGTAATAAATTATGTAAAAACATAATGAATCTTAATTTTAAAAATATTTCACAGGTATTCAAGCTGATCAAAGAGTACTTCGTACATTAGTAACTAATTATCTCCCTGATATTGACCATGTCTTAGTTCAACATGATATAGAATTAAGTTTAATATCTTTACATTGGTTCCTGACTTTATTTGCATCTGTTGTACATAAGAAAATATTGCTCCGTATATGGGATATGTTTCTTTTTGATGGATCTATAGTTTTGTTTCAAGTTACACTTGGAATGTTAAAAATTAAAGGTATATAATATTTATAGTAAATATATTCACAAGTGTAAAATATTAAATATCTTTTTAGAACATGAATTAAAGGAATTAGAAAACTCTGCACAAATATTTAATGCTCTTTCGGATATACCCGGAGATATTGACGATGTTGATTTATTATTTAAAGTAAGTTCTCATTTTCCAATCCTTATTAAAATTTGTTATACAGGTAATGAGTCAATTTCTATAACCGAAAGTTATTATCTTTTCTTAGACGTCTTTAGAAGTAAGTGGATCATTAACAGACGTTTTGGTTGAAACTCACAGACGTAGACACCTGGCCTATTTAATGGCAGATCAAGGTGGCTTAGTGGGTAATCCTGATGCTGTACCAAATTTACCAAAACAACATCTCAATAGGTATAATAAATTTAAAATTATATCGTTCGAAATGTTTTCATTAAGTTTTTAATTAAATATATATTTATAATTAAATTTCTGATATAAACATCCTATTTCTAACTGTTATAATGGTCTGTATTTTCTTGAAGGCGTCAAATGAAAAAAAATAAATCAATGTTTCAAACGTTCTTGTTTGGAAGTTATGATACTGAAGATGATGCAAAGTCAAAAAATATTCGACAAACAGGTATATTGATACCATGAATAAAATAAACGTGACATTTTAAAGAAATTGAAAATCACAGGTTCTAAATATTTTAGAAATATTGGTTGATTTAAGAGAAGCTGTTTTGCAAGTTGCTAGACATTTTATAAATGTCGACCCTAAATTAAACAATATTGTGCTTATAGCAGATTATAGTATGGAGAGTCATGCAAAAGATCATGATAATTATGTTAATGTTTCACGCACTAGAAAAAGGAGAGCTAAGGCGTTATTAGGTATGTTATTAACATATATTTAAGTTATGAATATATTCCTAATTATACGTAATATTAATATACAATAAGATCATTTCTCTTTCAATTTCTATGATCACATTATACAGATTTTGAAAGACATGATGATGATGAATTAGGTTTTCGAAAAAATGATATAATTACAATTATAAGTCAAAAAGATGAACATTGTTGGGTGGGAGAACTTAATGGATTAAGAGGATGGTTTCCTGCAAAATTTGTAGAATTATTAGATGAAAGGAGTAAACAATATACGTGTGCTGGAGATGATGCAGTTAGCGAGGCTGTTACTGATTTAGTGAGGGGAACTTTGTGCCCCGCTATTAAGGCAGTATTAGAACATGGAATGCGTAGACCATCATTCTTAGGTGGTCCATGTCATCCATGGCTTTTTATCGAAGAAGCTTCAAATAGAGAAGTGGAAAAAGACTTTAATTCAGTTTACAGTAGATTAGTATTATGCAAGACATATAGACTGGATGAAGATGGTAAAGTTCTCACGCCTGAAGAGGTAGTACTATTTATATCTTTACAATAGATTATTTGATCAAAATTTATAATCTAACCCTAACCAATTTTATTTCAGTTATTATACCGATGCGTTCAGTCAGTAAATTTAACCCACGATAATGCACATGCTCAAATGGATGTAAAATTAAGATCTCTTATTTGTCTCGGATTAAATGAACAAGTGTTACATTTATGGCTTGAAGTTTTATGTTCGTGTGTAGGAGTTGTACAAAAATGGTACTAGATATATATTGAACAAAATAATAATAGTTTATTATAATTCTATTATATTTTTTATTGCAACAATTTACGTATCATTAATTTTACAGGTACCAACCGTGGAGTTTTATCAATAGTCCTGGCTGGGTACAAATTAAATGTGAATTAAGAATATTAAGTCAATTTGCATTTAATTTAAATCCTGATTGGGAATTACCACCAAAAAAAGAACAATCACAACCTCTGAAAGATGGCGTGCGTGATATGCTAGTTAAACATCATTTGTTTAGTTGGGATCTTTAGCGCACAATACGAATTTTTGTACTAAATATCGTGTATGTTATATGCAACAATAATACAAGGTAATTGTGTAGTACAAATCACTTGCTATTATGTATGTAGAATGAGCATTGTATGTGCGAGCATGTGCGTGCATGCGTACATATGTGCGAGCGTGCGCGTGTGTGTGTTAGATAAAAATTTAGAAATAAATTTTTATCTAAAATTTATTTCTAAATTTTTATTTAAATATAAGTTATTTTAATCTCATTGTTTAGTGTAAACAAATGTTAATGAATCTCACTAATCAAATTTTTAATTGCGTTAATAACGATTAAAAGTGAATTGTATATACATTCATATATATATATACATATGTTACATGTGGTGATTAATTCTATTTAACGAAAGAAGTTAAACGGATAAATCTATTGTGTATATCGCATTAAAATCAGCGTGATAAGTATTACTATTTGTACTTTAAAAAGTTCTAATGATAATTTGCATGCATATATTATTTATTCGTGTTTAAGTTCTAATGTATACAAATATCTTCAAAAAATAAAACTTTTCGTTTAAATTTATAAGATTTTTAATATAGCGTAGAAAATTTCCCTGTTTTACAAAATATGTTACAGTGGTAAATCTTTATCTTCCAAAAGATTTTTAAGCGGGAATTTTCTGTCTTTGCGACAACATGGATCAGTCAAATTAGCATCAATAATTTTTATATTAAGTTGGTCAATCTTTTCGTCGGCCACAGCCGATGGTCTAGACAAAAATTTATCCCAGTGAAAAGGTTCTCGTTTATACAAATTTTTATATCTTTCTATAGTTGAGGTATCAATATGTAAGTCATGTACATCTAAAGTATTTTGGAAAAATTCTTTTCCAAAATCTATTTTACAGTCGCATTTGCGTTTTTTTATGTAGATGAAGTGTAAGTCCATAACATTCGTACCAGTAAAACCAGTTTTAAATAAGTCTGTACCTCTCTTAAATCGAGAATATAAATTGTATGAATCATTCTCATTTAAAGTATTTTCAGGTAACATACGTTCTACTTCCATTGTTCGAAGTATAAATGGAACTACATTATCCTCATCATTTTCATCTATTTCTTTATTAGGCTTAACTTCTTTTTCCATTGTTTTTATTATTTCTTTCTTTTTATTTGTTATAAATCCACTTAATTGTTGCGTTTTGCATAGATCTTTACGTTGCTGCTGTATGTTAAGTTGTTCTTGCTCTTCCAGTTTTTTTCTAAGAGCTTCTTTCTTTTCCTCCTCTTTAATTATTACTTTTGATGCTATAGACTTTACTCTTGCATATACATCATGTATCAGTGGACCAATAGCAGGATAGCCAAATGCACCTGCTGCATCAGTTGGACCATCTTGTCCATCTGTTCCTGCGCTCAACATTATTATTTCATATTCCGAAAATCGAGGGTAACCTTTAATTTTTGCCAACCAGTCTAATGAGAAATGTAGCGCTAATTCTTGATTTCTACCACCTTTCCCTTTTCCTTTAACTACTACCGTTGGTTCACCACCTCCAATCAATACTATTCCTTCTTCACTCACATTATCAATTAAGTTATAAATTTCATCCACTTTAGCAGCTGATAAAGAAAGTACAGGAATATCTTTTACTTTTTCAAAAAACTCTTCTTTTTCTAAAGCTTTATCCAATGCAAGACATATCAAACTTGTTATATGAACATATGCTAAACTGACATCATGTACATTACCTACAACATCAGGCCTTAATATTATTGGAGTTAACTTGTGATGATATGCTTGTAACGAAGCTGCTTCAATCGCCACTGTATTATTTCCCAAAATAATATTAGTTACATGCTTGAATTGTTTTTTCTTTCGAGTTAGCAATTTCTTATCTTTAAATTTTTCTTTAGATGTTAAAAGTTTTTTCACATCACCATCTACACGTTCAAATAAATTATATTTTTTCAATATAG
The DNA here is from genome assembly GCF_024516045.1 of Bombus affinis. Taxonomy (NCBI): domain Eukaryota; kingdom Metazoa; phylum Arthropoda; class Insecta; order Hymenoptera; family Apidae; genus Bombus; species Bombus affinis. The sequence goes on along the minus strand of NC_066344.1, from coordinate 685,584 downwards.
CTATTACCTCTTTTGGATTTTTACTATTGTATACCGTTGGACCACTAGCAATTAACTCTATAGGATCATCTACAATATCAGATAATATTAAACTGATAATTGTAGCTGGATAGGCCATTCGAGCTAAACCACCACCTTTCACCATAGATAATTTACTTCTCACTATATTAAGCTCTTTTATATCAGCTCCAGCTACCTGAAGCATTTTACAAACATATAATTTATCTTCACATTCAATTACTGGCCTTGGCATATAAAGCAATGCAGAACCACCACCGGATATCAATACAATTAAAGTATCATTTTCTGTAAGAGATTCGACTAAGTCTATAATTTCATGTGTTGTTTCTAGAGATCTATCATCTGGCTGATTATGTTCAGAACCTTCGTAATATTTTACTACGCCACTTCCTATTAAAGGAAAATATGATTTGTCTTCAGATTTCCACATCGAGTCTGTCGATGCAGAGGGAACACTAACTACACCTCTCTTCAAATAACTGCCAAGCATATGTTCAAGAACTACTGCCATACCCATGACAGCTTTGCCAAAACCAACTAAATAAACATTTTCTTTAAGTTCAAAACTTTGGTCTCCAACGTATAATATTCCATCTTTAAATTTGACTTTATTTAGCATAAGAGTTTTAGGTGAAACTGCATTAACACCAGCAAAATACATATCTTTTAATACAAATTTAGATTTTTCCAAAACTTTTGGATCTGTTGACATCTTTCTACGTGTAAATTTTACAATGCTTAATAGGTTAGATTGAGAAAAAGCTTGATTACTGAAACAGTGTCAAAAGATTATTGTGAATACACATAACAAAACACTTACATTAGACTATAATCAAAATACTTACCTATACCACGCTAATTTATGTAATATTCTTTCATAGCGCATCTCAATATCACAAATACATTCGTACTTACTAAGATTTATCAGATAAGCTCTATAAAAATTACCTCATTTGTATTCGCAAATTTTTTCAAATACAATCTGCATATATTAAATATATCCTTTTCTAAATATTTATTATTGGCACTTAGAAATATTATAAATTGAAAACATTATATGATTTTGCGTTTTATTTTGATTCTGCATTGAACTATACATATACATGTATTACACATATTTAACGTTAGAAATATTACTACTACAACTACTACTAACACTACGATTATACAAATATAAAACTATAAAGCCAAATTGAAGTACATTTTACGATCTTAAACAATATTAAATAATTTCAATAAATATTGTAACGTTCAACAAACATTTGATGCAAACGAAAGTAACAATTAAAAATCTCATCCTACTCATCATTAAATAGTAACAATGATAGTTTCCGAGAGTCATTCATCCGCACATGTTTTGTGGCTCTTATAAGAGCCGTTTTGTATAAAGCTGAGTAGGTGGAATCCGTAGAAATTTAACCACCGAATCCGTAGAGCGTTCTTCCTTGACGCTTCAGGGCGTAAACCACGTCCATTGCGGTTACAGTTTTCCTTTTTGCATGTTCAGTATATGTGACAGCGTCACGAATTACGTTCTCAAGGAATACCTTCAGTACACCTCGAGTTTCTTCATAAATCAAACCCGAGATTCGTTTTACGCCACCACGTCTTGCTAGACGACGAATGGCAGGCTTCGTGATACCTTGGATATTATCACGAAGAACCTTCCTGTGTCTCTTCGCTCCTCCTTTTCCCAATCCCTTTCCTCCCTTTCCACGGCCAGTCATGATGAAAACTTTTCTTGAATACGAGGAACAGCTATCTCTAAGAGATATTCCAGAACTGTCGTTTAGCAACAGAGGTCCGCAGTTATATATCAAGCGTCGTTTAGGTTCTCCCCACCACTACGTTACCAACCAATCACAGAAAAGTCGGCTTCAAGTGGATCTCGCTGGAATACAGCTGCCCGCTATAATATATTGTGCAGTTGTAGCAAACATCTGCTGAAAATCTGTCAGTCAGCACACAAAGAACACATTCTCTACTGGTGTATATACTTGTAAAGAACACTTTTGATGTAAATTGAATGATGTAAATACGTATATATTGGCGCTTTGCTAACTGATTATTATATTGGAGATTTTATTTACCTAGTTATCAAAAGGCAATTCCTAAAAAGAAGAATGGTCATAAAATGCGAAATTTCTATTCCTTTAGACACTTAAAATTCTATTAAGACATCATTCTATTAATCCTAAATTATCATAAAAGTACAATCATTTATGATTACTGAAAATGTAGTGAAAAAGTAGTAAAAGATGTAAATGAAATTGACAATGCCCCGAAGAGTGACGACTAACTTAAAATAATTATAACTTCGAACTAAATGCATCAAATACAAGAATTCAAACTCTATGTTATTAAGAAAATTCGATATTTATATAGTATGTAAAAATATATTATTCAAGTTGTTAATTAATAGCAATAAAATGCGGCGAATTAAAGTAAAGTATTACGATACTAATATTCTACGAAATACATTTGTTATTAATGTCTGTTAGTTCTAAAATAAGATGAAAAAGTTTTGAATACGAAAAATTATTATTATATGTTGTTATTCTCTTTTTCAAATAATAATTTTTCAATTAAATCATCGTTAATGTCAAAGTATAGAATGTAGATATAATGTAAATACGGTTCAAGCGCGGGCGTACAGCTTAAAATGTACATATTATGTACAATGTATAGTGTAGTGCATTTGTAGTATAAAATAGAAAATATTTATTTATTTTTTTATTCATCATTACTGTTATATTGTTGCTTGCGATCTAAATAGCTCTAGCTTTGTTGGCGTTTGCACGTGTGTACCAAAGAAGAATTAATTCGTTCGAAGGGAAAAAGACACTGTATGTGATTGACTATTTAATAGAACTATTTACAGAATACTGGGAGCTGTCCAGTAATCGTGTCTAATATTGCGCCTAACTATTCTGTATAAACTATCTTGCGCGAGTGTTCTAACAGTTTGATGTACGGATGATTCTAATCTAACAAAAATTTCAACCGTTCAAAAGGACAAAGCAAAATCCGAGAAGATCCTTTGTCTTGAAGATAATTTGTGGCCCTTAAAAGGGCCATTTCGTGGATATACTGTTGCCGTTTAAATGTTTGGCAAAACACCCCCCTTTGACGGTGATTCCAGATAGTAATTTGTTCAATTCCTCGTCATTACGGATGGCGAGTTGAACGTGTCTGGGTATGATTTTGGATTATTTATTGTCTCATACTGCATTTCCAATCAATCCCAGAACTTCAGCAGCCAAATATTCCATAACTGGAGTCAGGTAAACAGGAGCACCAGACTCCACGCGTTCGGTGTAATTACCTTTCCTCAGAAGTGGATACGACTAACAGGAAATTCGAGTTCCGCTTTGAACGAACGAAATGAATTTCCCTTCGCCTGTGTTTTCCTTCCTTTTTCACAACTAGACATTTTAGATTTATACTAAAATGAAGACAAACGATTGAATAGAACAGTTATTAGGTTGTTCGGAAAGTTGTTTTCGTTTTTAATAGGAGGTAAGTATAAAATATATTTCCTTCTGTGTACCTTTCTTAAATAATGTATGATCCTTTCTCTTCTACCACCTTTTGCCATCTCTCCGGTAGCCTCATAATGCCATTTTTCCAAAATTCTCTCGACTTACTTTTAAAATATTCTTCGAGGCCGTTTTTCACTTCGTTTACTGATTTGGATTTTCTATCGCGAAGAAAATCCTTTAAGGGGAGGAATAAATAATAGTGCGATGGTGCAAGGTCTGGAGAATATGGAGGATGTGGTAAAACATCCCAATCAAACTCTAGAAGTTTCGTTCGCACCGCTAAAGAAACGTGTGACCTCGTGTTGTCGTGGTGGAACACGACGCCACGTCTATTCATCACTTCAGGACGTTTCGTGATAATGGCTTCCTTAAGTTTTTCGAGTTGGGTACAATATTTTTCACTGTTGATCGTTTGTCCTTCCGGAAGTAATTCGTAGTAGAGGATGCCCTTCCAGTCCCACCAAATTGAAAGCAGCACCTTCTTCGGGTGAAGTCCAGGTCTTGCTCCCGTTGGAGGACACTTATCTCGACTCGACCAAGATCGCTTGCGCGCAGTATTGTCATAGAGAATCCAACTTTCATCTCCAGTAATTAACTTTTTTAAAAATGGCTCTCTTTTGTTGCGTTGAATTAGCAAATCGCATGTCGAAATTCGATTCAGGAGATTGCTCTCCGTCAGTTGATGGGGGACCCACACATCGTAGCGATTAACGTAACCAAGCTTTGTTAAATGCTCATGAATCGTTGTTCGCGGAATATTTAAAGCATCTGCTATTTCACGAACACTAGACTTTGGGTTTTCATCGAGATAGGCCTTGATAAGGTCAATATCAGTGGTGGATGGACGACCGCTGCGGTCTTCATCTTTCAGATTAAAATTTCCGGCTCTAAACCTCCTAAACCAATTCCGGACTGTTTGAACAGTTATAGACCGATCACCATAAACGTCACAAATCTCCTTTACAGTGTTTTTAGGCGTACTATCTTTTTTAAAGCAGTGGAACATAATGTGACGAGACTGCATCTTTTGGTCTTCCATCTTTCATCACGCAAAAAGTATTCGATAAACTTTCTACTAACATCGAGAATTGTTCCCTTCCCTTAGTTCGTTACTCGAAGAATATAAACGAATACGCAGAGGGGTACAAGAGCATCATTTATATAGGGTCCGTAACAACAGAGGCCGGCCAATCGCTGACGAGCAGCGTTCTCATTGGTTCGGAAATACAATAATTTTATAAGCTGTTATTTTATAGTATTTTTATAAATGAATGATCTTTCAACTTGATAATGTATTTGAAATTTAAAATTTCATTCTTAATGTTATATGTTAATATATATATATTATATATTATATATTAACATAACACAATTATATTTAATAATAATAATTATATTTTATATAACGTAATAATTTAACAAAAAGCATTTTTTATATTAATATGTAATGTTTAAATATTGATTGATAGAAGAAAAATTTTATGTATTTTGTATTGTATATAATGAGATATATTTTGTTTAAATATCTCTCCATAAATTATAACTACAATTGCCTTTATAACAGTTATTGTACTGTTTCTTCACCGTATTTTTCATTTTGAATATGTATATATTTACATATGTATTGAATAAAAGACGTACATGTTTCCATTTGCTTAGAAAAGGCAGTTTAAAATTTGGAACACGAAATATAAAAAATTGATTATGTGAAACAATCGTTACTCAATATTCTTTAATGTAGATTAATTATTTTGCAAAGAATCATACATATATTTGCAATAGAGAGCAATTTAATTCTTAAGGATAACCATCTGCTATCTCCTAATTTGATCATAAATTACCTAAAAAGGTCTATATATATTTTTCTTTCTTTATTACAAGGTTCATCAATTCATACACCAAAAAGGAAATAGTAAAAATTGGTAATAGCAGTATTACTTTAGTTACTGTATAAATTTCACTTTATAATAAGCACTTTAAGTAAATCATATACTATTGTAATATATTAATTAATTATGCAATGCCAATGGTAAAGAAAAGAAAAGAAATAATTCAAAAGATTGGCTAAATCCAAGAATAAATGTACTAAATTATTATTAATTTACTATCAACCGACTCTTTTACCTAGCGCATTATTCTTTCTTTCTATCTTATAAGCATAAGTTTCGAAAATAATTTTTATTTGTAAGTACTGAAGTTACAAACTATATGAAAATATTTTATTAATATATTCTATTGTTTTAGTTTATCAACATGTGTACATACATATATTAATTTTTTTGCGTTAAATTTTTAAAGCTACATATTATTTTCTCTTGCGTAACTTTCACTATAAAATACATGATATTTGTTAGTTCAATTTTGTTACACACATCCATTATGTTCTTTAATATAAAAAAAGGAAACTATATAATTTTTACACTTTTAGTTTATAAAAAAGGCCTTAGAAATATGTTAGATATGTTACACGTATAAAATCAATTGCATCGTGGAGAATGTAACAGTAGCAGCAGCGCGCCAATCAGATTGTAGAAAAGCGTTAGCAGTTCCAAGCTGAATTGTGATTGGTTCAACGTAGCCCCTGTTCCAGTGTATAAAAGGAATGCGTTCTCACTGCGCTCAGTATTGTCTGAAAAAGTAAATCGTACGGTTGTACTCATCTACGATAATTCGAAGCATCATCATGCCGCCGAAAGTTAGTGGAAAAGCTGTGAAGAAAGCTGGTAAAGCCCAAAAGAATATTAGCAAAGCTGACAAGAAGAAAAAGAGGAGGAGGAAGGAAAGCTACGCTATTTACATTTACAAAGTGTTGAAACAAGTACACCCTGACACCGGTATATCCAGCAAAGCGATGAGCATCATGAACAGTTTCGTCAATGATGTCTTCGAACGCATTGCAGCAGAAGCATCAAGATTGGCGCATTACAACAAACGTTCAACAATTACATCTCGTGAAATTCAAACCGCTGTAAGACTTCTACTTCCCGGAGAATTAGCAAAACACGCAGTCAGTGAAGGCACCAAAGCAGTCACTAAGTACACCAGCTCAAAATAAACAGTCACAAACTGTTTAAGAAACAAAAACGGTCCTTTTCAGGACCAAAAAATTTTCAAACAAGATGGAACATTTACTTACGTTCTGAATATAATTTACAGTACGAAACTTTGTATTTTTTCATATATATATATAGACATACACTTTCCTTTAGAATATTTTATCATGAGATAAAATAGTAGTGAATATATTTTGTATATTTTGATTATTTTAAATTTAATACTATGCACGCATATACAAGCTTCGAGTTATGCAAATTTTGATACTGTGATAGCGCATTTTAGTAGCGTTATTTATATATATGTATGTATGTTATATATGGAATATATGTTACATATATATATAAGAAATTAAGGTAGAATGGTCTTGTTTATTATAAGATTGATCTTTTGTTAATACAGTGATCAATAATACAATTTTATGTAGAATAACTTCCTATTTCTTAACTGTATAATTATTTATAAAAGAGAAATTATTTAATGCTTGAATATACTTCAGTTTAATTGTATGATTTTCATTGATAAAACGAAATTACGTTTTCGTACCTTTTATATTCTCATAAAGGATACATAGATATGATTCATCTTGATAGATTCATCGTGAATCATGATAGTGATTGTTAGGTAATTGATATAATAATATGAATGTGTTGAATATAAATATATTCGGCTAAAATTTAACCTTAAAATGTGAACATTAAAGACAACCTTATTTAGATTTATTTCTTTAAAAATTGAAAATTTTGCGCACTTTTTGATAAGTGTGAAGTTACGTGTGATACTCATTTTGTTTTTCACCAGATCGTGACTGAGTAACGAAATTCCCTAAAAAGTTTATTAATCACGTATGCTAGGTTTTCAAAACGTGTGTATGCCAATAACTTTCTATGATAGTACGTATACTACTTGCGTAGTATGGAAACGTTGTGATTACAACTATAAAGGTAGGAGCGGGATTATTGCGAGTGATTCATTTGTACTTACGTTTATTTATAAGAATTTTAAGTGGTCTGATATTTGACACGGTGGTTAAAAAAATTTCGTGGAAATTTTTTTATTAATCAGTGACAATCTAACGTATTTGTGAAAAACTGTAAACATGTCTGACGAGAAGAAGGTAATATTTCCTAACCTTAAAATTGATGCAATGGTAAGTGATGATTCAAGAACATCCTTTGTTACAGGAAACTAAAGCAGAATCGGAGCACATAAATTTAAAAGTATTGGGACAAGATAGTGCAGTGGTTCAGTTTAAAATTAAGAAGCACACACCACTCAGGAAATTAATGAATGCCTACTGTGATCGTGTGGTAAGAGTCTGTATTTAATTTATTATTATAATTTGAAGTTACACCCTTGAATTATAAAATGGTCTGTATATAATGTACCTTTGTATAGATAAATATCTATATTATACCTATATCTGTATCTAAATAATCTAAACAATTAGAGATCATTATATTTGTAGGAGTAAGAGTATTATATTTTTATATAGGGCTTGGCGATAGCAGCAGTAAGGTTTAGATTTGATGGAGAACCCATAAACGAATTAGATACACCAACAACCCTTGAGATGGAAGAAGGAGACACAATAGAAGTTTATCAGCAACAAACAGGAGGATTGTGTTGAGATTTAAGATTGTCCTTCGATAGTTTAAAAATGGACTTGATAAAAAATTTCTGTTCCAGTGCTTATTTCAGAAAAGAAGCGTGAATTATATTTCATTTTTTCTGATACAACAAAATGCTTCGTTTCGTAATGTAATGTGAGGAAAACTGTTTACACATTTTGTATATTTTAAACTTAACATCTATTAGGTTGTAGCATAAATAAATTCGGTCAAATAAAGAAAAATATTGAGTTTAACCGAACTTACTTATGTCACAACCCAATATGTATAGTTTGATCTACATGTTGGTTTTATCTGAAAAGTCACTTTTTTACACACATTTTATATTTCGTAAAATAATAACTTAAGATTACAATAATTTTTTGCATTGTATTACTACTTGAGATTTTTAATTATTCTGCTTCCTTTCTATTTATAAAAATTAGAAGAACTCAATTTTTCTCATAATGCATCAGTTCAATATATATTAATTTGGCTGAAAATATTGCAAAACAGGCTTACCGCTATGTTACTGTTAGTGATATACATTCTAAATGAAGGCACATTAGTTGCCTCTTCAGCATTTTGCACTATGTAGAAAAACATCTACATCATACAAACACATGTTATTTACAATACATAAGATTCTTTGTAAATGATTCTCATAAAAAAAATTTACTAATGTAAAATCTCAAATTCTCTTAATAAATTTCATCTTTATAGGTGCATCTGTTTATTATAACGATGTACAGATAGGACAATGGCGAAGAACATTATTAGAAAAATATTGTGTTAATATTTAATAATGTAACTATTTTTAACAAGTTCGTAAAAATTTCGTTTGTGTTTCACAATTCAATCCTAGTGTTAACATCACATTTTTACTTTCCATGAAAATAATATTACTTTGTATATGAACAAATAATAAATTGTGTCTTATCTTTTCTATAACAGTTTATTTTTCAGTCATATTCATTTTCTTTCGAGGCAACTTATAGAATTCTTAAATTTGTCAACTAATATAAACCAGTATAATTAATAACTTCTATAAAAATAGATTCTAAATATCTTTATATCAAAGAAAATGTCTTTATATCGTTATTCAATAAATTTAAAGTAATTATTATAATAATGTTTATAGCATGTAGTGAAGTAGCGATCAACAATTAAAAAATGTACCTATCAGTTTTTTACCAATATCGTTTTGTAGTTTGTCCAATACTAACATTGAAAATACCTAGGATAATTATCACCACAGTTGTATATATAGATCTAGAAGCTCCCTTGGTGGGGGGTAAGGCTCTTAGTGATCGGACGAAGTTGGTCAATTTATCCGCAGTAAGGCGCTCCAATGGAGAAGTTAGGATTCGTTATGTAACGCTATCGTGTAAAGATAGCCCGTACCTGGTTCTCGATTGTCTCTGTCTCCATCTTTTCCTCTCTCTTTTCTGAATCTGGTCACGTACTAGATTCACGGCGGGCCAAGTAGCAGGGGTGATAGGAAAAAAACGTGACACTATGATAATGATAATAGAGACCAACTTTTGTACTGCATAAATGATTATTATGATTATATTATTGTTATTATTATTATTTTGTTTTTAACTAATATCTAATAAATGTTATATAATATAAATATGTTTTTCATTACTAAAAACCTACGTAAACTTTAAAATTATACTGTAACTTTGCTTTTTCAATAAAAATTTTAATAACATTGAAATGTTTCAATCATGCATAATATTTTGGACATCATATTATTTACGTACATTACAGATAGCGTTAATAGCCACACATTAATGAATTAATAAAACTAAAAATGTGCTTACAATAAACATATTTTATTACATGCGCCAAATATAAAAATACTAAATCTATCTGTACATATTTGATTTGGATTTTGTAATTTTGTTAAAACTTTTTTTTGGAAATAATAATACATATTTAATAACAGTTTATAATTAATATTCATTTAAACAATATTTTTCTATACTAGATGAAATATTGTATATGCATTTACTTTAAATAAACGAAGAAAAATTATGAAAAATAGTTTAGTTCAATCATTGATTAAGCTCAGTTTAAGCGGTTTAGTTTATATCCTTTATCTTCAATGCTTTCACCGAAAGATGACGCTAAATACAAAATCCTAGATTTTCGAACGCAGTGTTCTATAGTGACCGATTTGTAAAGCACCACTTCCGACATTAAGAGGTTTACCCTCTCCATTGGTGTTTCCAGTCTTGTGTACACGATCGTGCTTACCAGAGGAAACCTACGGAAAGGAAATTCCTTTTTGTTACCATTTATCACTCATGGACATAGGAATATCCTGTGAACTTTATTCTATTCTTAGGGACCTTATTTTTTAAAAGTTGTAAGAAATACCAAATATAATTTCAGTCATTTAATCGTCTGTCAGAGAATCAGTCTATCTAATATGTTAAAGAACATGGCGGTTAGTTGATGCAAAGGTCTACGTAAACAAAACGTTGTTTCACTAATTTTGTAATTAATAAAAGTTTGTAAATAGTAAAATCATAATAAACATATATAAGTATATATACATAATGAACTGTAAATAAATAAATGTATGATATACAATTAAGAACTGTGCAATTAATATGTGCTAGTGCTATACGTCTACTGTATATTCGGAAAACCGATATCTTTTTATGAAAATTTAACATCATACTAATTTCTAGAATTTTAATTATAACAAAATGGCCGACTCTGAGGAAGAAAATGATAAAGACATAACGTCTGGAATCAATATGACTGGTTTTTTGTTTGGGAACATTGATGACAACGGTCAACTGGAAGATGATATTCTTGATCCAGAGGCAAAGCAACATATAGCTTCGCTGAATAGGCTTGGATTAAGTTCGTTTATTCGTGAAATGATGCAAAATGATGATATTACAGAAGAAAAAGAAAATGAATCTAATGATAAGCCTGAAGAAAAAAATGATATGATTGATGAGAAAGATACCAGTTACGTTAAGAAATCACCTAGTGCTCTTGACTTTTTTGATATAAATGAATTAGCAGAGGATGAAAGAGAAGAGAGTGGTAAGTATAACAAAAATATAACTATCAAAAGATTTTTTTAGTTAAAAATAATATTTTATAGACATATATAAATATTACTTTAATGAATAGGTAAACAGGACATGTTTGAAGTAAAAACTGAAAAGGAAAATGCTGATTATGATGCTGATGATGAAGAGGTTGTTAATAAATCTGATACACAATTAATGCCACCTCCTCCAATTCCTGAAGAAAAAGAAGCACTTACTGCAGAAGAAGCAGAAGCTGCACGTCAGCGTAAATTAGAAACCCCTCTTGCTTCTATGCTACCATCAAAATATGCCAATGTTGATGTTACTGAATTATTTCCTGATTTTCGAGCTAATAAAGTGTTAAGGTTTTCGAGATTATTTGGTCCAGGAAAACCTAGTAGTCTTCCACAAATATGGAAGGGTGTTAAAAGGAGACGTAAAAAGAAACGACATCATGATATTAGAGATTCTGACTCTGGCTCTGATCAGGAGGAAAAAAAAGCAAAGTTTAAAGTATGTACAAATAGTGGTTCAATTTTACAGTGTATCAATTGTATGTTAATTAAATATTTATATGTATATTAGGGCTGGGTGATGCAATATGGTCCAGACCCAACACCAGATATGTGTCGTTCTGATGATGAAACAAAGTTATTAATGCCAGTAGAAGATAAAGAACAAGTTGATAAATCAGGTGAAACTGGAGAAAATGGAGATATGGGGCCAAAAGTTGCAGATTGGCGGTTTGGTCCTGCACAGCTTTGGTATGATATGCTTCAAGTTCCAGAAACTGGGGATGGTTTTAACTATGGATTTAAAATCGTTGACAAGGTATTTAATTTGTATATATATCAAAATATGGAATATCAAACATAATTTTGAAGTTGTAATTTAATATTTCTACAAATCAATTTATCATGGGTAATGCTATTGTTATATTTCTAATAGTTAGATGAACAAAGCAATAAAGATAATAAAGATACCAAAGACACTAATGATGAATTTTCTGATGATGCATTTTTAATGGTATCACAATTACACTGGGAAGATGATGTCATATGGAATGGTGATGATATAAAGCATAAGGTACATAATATCTTAGTGTAAGATATTCTTAATCAAATATTTATATAAGTTAACAAGTAAGAATATAAATACTTTAAAAGGTATTACAGAAATTAAATAGTAAAAATAATGCAGCTGGATGGGTACCATCCAGTGGGAACAGAACTGCTCAGGCATTCAGTCAACCAGGCAAAGGAGCACCTGTACCAGTCGCATCAAACGTTCGATTAGCCACTTCGCAAATTACAACTCCGTTACACATGCAATCTCAGAAAACTAAATTGTAAGCAAAGTAGTAATCTATCTGTTATGCTATACTAGAAAATTACTGCATATATAATTCTTTTTCATTTTTACTTCTACTTTTATCAATAGGAACATGAATAAAGGGAATCAACAACAAAATCGGGAAGAAAATTACGATGATACTTGGTACTCTATTTTTCCTGTAGAAAATGAAGAATTGGTGTATGGTCTTTGGGAAGAAGAAGTAATCTGGGATCCTGAGAATATGAAGAAGATACCAAAGCCTAAAATTCTTACTTTGGATCCAAATGATGAGAATATTGTTCTTGGTATTCCTGATGACATAGATCCAGCACTGGTTCATAAAGATAATGGACCTCAACCAAAAGTAAAAATACCTCATCCTCATGTGAAGAAAAGTAAATTATTGCTAGGAAAAGCTGGAGTAATTAACGTATTGGAAGAAGACACTCCACCTCCACCACCAAAATCACCTGACAGAGATCCATTTAATATTTCAAATGATACGTAAGTTAATAATTTAATAATTTTAATTCGCACGAAAAGAAATAATTTCATTATTTTCTGTGTTATTTAGATACTATATGCCGCGATCGTCAGAAACAACATTACGATTAAAAGTTGGAGGTGGAAATTTGATACAACATAGTACGCCAGTAGTAGAATTACGTGTTCCATTTGTTCAAACTCATATGGGCCAAATTCGGCTTCGAAATTTCCATAGACCACCTTTAAGAAGATTTAGCCATGGACCGCTTGCTCATCCTGGTCCACATTCTGTCCTGCCATTAATAAAGCATATCAAAAAGAAGGCCAAAGTATGTATTATGCTTTATTACATTGTTTGTTAAGTAGGAACAAGAATTAAATGACGTTTGTTTATTAGCAAAGAGAACAAGAAAGAATTGCGTCTGGCGGAGGCGATGTCTTTTTCATGAGAACTCCTGAAGATTTAACTGGCAAAGATGGTGAATTGGTACTTATTGAATTTTCCGAAGAACATCCCCCGTTGATGAATCAAGTAGGAATGTGTTCCAAGGTGAAAAATTACTACAAGAGGAAGGCAGGCAAAGATCAAGGACCACAGAAATACAAATATGGTGAAACCGCTTATGCCCATACTAGCCCATTTCTTGGAATTCTTACACCTGGTCAAAGTATACAAGCAGTGGAAAATAATATGTATAGAGCGCCAATTTATGAGCACAAAATTCCAGAAACAGATTTCTTAGTTATAAGAACAAGGTATTTCAATAACATTCCCTTATTGAAATTATTTATAGCATGAAGAATGTATTATAACTAATAAATTTTTTTGTATACCTAGACAACAATATTATATCAGAGAAATGGATGCTTTATTCGTTGCTGGTCAAGAATGTCCATTATATGAAGTTCCAGGTCCCAATTCAAAGAGAGCTAATAATTTTGTGAGAGATTTTTTACAAGTATTTATATACAGATTATTTTGGAAATCTAATGATACGCCCCGACGTATTAAAATGGATGATATTAAAAAAGCATTTCCTTCGCATAGTGAGAGTAGTATCAGGAAACGTTTGAAACTATGCGCTGATTTTAAAAGAACAGGTATTTATTATTGCATAAAAGTTATACTATAAACTGTGTGAATTACCTTTGTATTATAAGTTAGTCTGACAAACATTAAATTCTTTTATATTAGGCATGGATTCAAATTGGTGGGTTATAAAACCCGACTTTAGATTACCAACCGAAGAAGAGATTCGAGCGATGGTGTCTCCGGAGCAATGTTGCGCTTATTTTAGTATGATTGCAGCTGAGCAAAGACTAAAGGATGCTGGTTACGGTGAAAAATTCCTATTTACTCCTCAAGATGACGATGATGAAGAAATGCAATTAAAAATGGATGATGAAGTTAAAGTTGCGCCTTGGAATACGACACGAGCATACATTCAAGCTATGAAAGGTAAATGCCTGCTACAGTTAGCAGGACCAGCTGATCCAACAGGTTGTGGTGAAGGATTTTCCTATGTTCGAGTACCAAATAAACCTACGATTAGTAAGGTAAATATTTAATATTCAGTTATAATTCTTTTTTTGCATATTTTATATTTTAAATCATTCGTTTTCTAACTTTAATTAGGAAGAACAAGAAGCTCAACCAAAAAGGACTGTGACTGGAACTGATGCCGATTTAAGAAGGTTATCATTAAATAACGCAAAAGCGCTACTTCGAAAATTTGGTGTGCCTGAGGAAGAAATTAAAAAATTATCTCGATGGGAGGTAATCGATGTTGTTAGAACGTTGTCAACAGAAAAAGCTAAAGCTGGAGAAGAGGGCATGACTAAATTTTCACGAGGAAATCGTTTCTCTATAGCTGAGCATCAAGAAAGATACAAAGAAGAATGTCAGAGAATTTTTGATTTACAAAATCGTGTTTTATCTTCTAATGAGGTTTTGAGTACAGATGAAGGCGAGAGTTCTGAAGAAGATAGTTCTGATATAGAAGAGATGGGTAAAAACATAGAAAACATGCTTTCCAACAAAAAAACTAGTACCCAATTATCACTTGAACGAGAGGAACAACAACGACATGAATTACGAAAGATGTTAATGGGTGAAGTTCAAGAACAAGATAAGAAGTCTAAAGAGAAAAAGAAGGATGACGAAGAGGATAGCCCTGTAAATAACTTTAACTCACAACAGGGTAGAGTTCTTAAAATTTATCGGACATTTAGAAATCCAGAGGGCAAAGAATATACCAGGGTAGAATTAGTAAGGAAGTCTGCGGTAATAGATACTTATATAAAAATTAGAAATTCTAAGGATGAGGCGTTTATTAAACAATTTGCAACATTGGACGAGGCACAAAAAGAAGAAATGAAGAGAGAGAAAAGAAGAATTCAGGAACAACTACGTAGAATTAAACGAAATCAAGAACGTGAACGTATGCTTGGTGGCCCAATGGCAGGAAACAATGCGTCATTGAGTAATATATTCGACCGTAGTAATACCAATACCCCAACCACTACGTCCTCAAACAGTATCCTTCCATTCTGTAATTCATTCCAATCTACTTCTTCTGCTTCTAAACATCCTAAACCGGAAGTATCTCCTACTAAACGTAAAAAACCTAAACTTAAACCAGATCTCAAACTGAAATGTGGTGCTTGTGGCAATGTAGGTCACATGCGTACGAATAAAGCTTGCCCTTTATATCAGAATAGTATAACTACAGCGCCCGTGAATGTTGCGATGACAGAAGAACAAGAGGAAGAAATTGAGAAACAGCTTAATACAGATGATCAAGATCTTGTTAATGTAGATGGAACTAAAGTGAAGTTATCGTCCAAATTAATTAAGGTAATTTATTTAGTTTTTTGAAACGCTTAGTATTCTTTTAAATGATTATTATATATCAATTTATAATTTTGCTTTTGTAGCATGCTGAAGAAATGAAAAGACGTACGTTACTCTTGAAGGTGCCTAAGGAGGCAGTAAGCTCTAAGAAACGAAGGAGAGCTACCGGAGATGATCATTGTGATTATCTTAAACGACAACAGAGACCGGCTAATAGACGTAGAACAGATCCTGTTGTAGTTATGTCTACAATGCTAGAAAGTATACTTAACGAAATGCGAGATCTACCTGACGTTCAACCTTTTTTATTTCCTGTTAATGCCAAAGTATGTTCTATTTTTATTAAACTTTTTTATATAAATTTATTTTATAATTGTTTGGAACTGAAGAATTTATCTACATATTTCATAAATAGGCTGTTCCTGATTATTATAAAATTATACAAAGACCTATGGATTTACAAACCATACGTGAAAATTTAAGATTAAAGAAATATCAAAGCCGAGAAGAATTTTTGGCTGACGTTAATCAGATTGTAGAAAACTCAACTCTGTATAATGGATCAAAGAGTTCATTAACAGTAGCAGCTAAGCGTATGCTGGAAACTTGTGTAGAAAGACTTGGAGAAAAAGAAGATCGTCTGATGAGATTAGAAAAAGCAATTAATCCTCTACTAGATGACAATGACCAAGTTGCTCTTACTTTTATCTTGGACAATGTTGTAAATAATAAATTGAAATCTATGACAGAAGCTTGGCCATTCTTGAAACCAGTTAATAAGAAATTAGTGAAAGATTATTATAATGTTATTAAAAGACCTATGGATCTAGAAACTATATCCAAAAAGGTATCTGGTAAGTTAAACTATATTTAAAATAGTGTTGCATGTTATCAATATTTTGACAAATATTTGATTACACCTATTTCTTCCAGCGCATAAGTATCATAATCGCCATGAGTTTCTTAGGGATATTGAACAAATTTTGGAAAATTGTACAGTGTATAACGGAAAGGAATCTCCATTTACGCAGAAAGCAGAATTGCTAGTAAAAGTTTGTAAAGAAACATTAGATGAGGTACTTAAGGGCTTTTTTTAGGAGTATTTATTATATCTTAATTATTATATTTTAATCTTATATTCACATAATCAAATTGTCTTGCAGTATGATGAACATTTAACACAATTAGAAAATAACATATTATTGGTACAAAAGCGAGCAATGGAGCAAGCAGACATTGATCCTTCATGGCTTGGACCAGATGAGGAAAATTATACCATTGTAGAGCCTGAATTTAGAGGGGTATAATATTTATCCATAAAAAACAGATGTTTAGTTTCTCCTATAAGAAATTTTATAAGTTATGGTGTTTTTTTTTTAGAGTCAAACAAGTTCGCCAGAAAATCCATTTGGTAAATCGAATATGGATGATTTTGATTTTGTGGATGTGGAAGGCGACATGGAAGGTGATGGTAGTAGAAGCGTAAATTCGAAAAAGAAAGATGTCCTCGAAGAAGGTAGAGAAGATTTTATAAAATTATCTTTAAATGTATATCTTTAAATGAAAATGTCATTGTATACTTCGTTACAGATTTACAGTTCTCTAGCGAAGATGAATTCGATGAGGTTCCATTTGGTACGGATGAACAGTCGGAAAATGCGGAAATGGAAACACTTGAGCTAAATGAAGTTAGAGAAGGTACAGAAAGTGGAGTAGTATTAGCAGATGATGATAGTCAACAAGCAGCGGAAGCTATGGTTCAATTGGGTAATGTCGGTTTTTATATGGCGGACCAACAATTGCTTCAGCAAGGTTGGTAATTGAAATGAAATACTTTATAAATTTATTTATCATTTTATCATTTCATTAATTAAATCGTATGTTTCTTAAATTATAGATGAAAGTATGGATGTTGATCCTAATTACGATCCTTCAGACTTCTTGTTAGCTGGTTTGCCAGCAAGAGATGAGAAAAGTGAAAACAAGATACAAGACGACCTTGCTGTCTCTGAAAGCGATGATGATACAGAAAATAACGCAAAACAAAAACAAAAAACACCACAACAATTACCGCAACCAGAGGAAGATGTTGGTGGTGATCTCTGGTTCTAAAAAAATGTTATTTCTTTTAGCAATAATGCTATTTTGTAGCTTACTTCTTAAATCAGAAGACTTGTATTACAAAATGCAACGAGAGAAAAAAGCAAGATATTTATTTCTTATAGGAATAATTACATTTCAACATTTGAAATTGAATGAAATATGTATGTTTTGTTATTTAGATATGATTTTGTAAAAAGTAAAATGAACATCTAATGCATATCTGTGAATATTATATATACATATATGTAAATACATAGTGAGAAATTGTTTTTTAAATATCATGTGTATATTTGATCCTTCATATAGAGTGAGGACATCTGTATAAGATTTATAAAGAAAAATAATTGAATAAAAAAAGCTGCAAATTCAGTTATATTTATTTAGAACTTAGTTCTAATCAAAATTCTGTTTGTAATGTTCCTTTACAAATATTAATATAATATTATTTAATAATGATTAGTGACGAAGAATTGAAAACTAGAATGGATTATATACTTGAAATGTGTTCTACATCTCTGGATTCACAACGCGAACAAGACAAAATGTTTGACAATATAATTAGAATAACAAAAAATGCATTACAAGAGCAGTTGTTGACTTATGAACCAAATGCTATTATTATATGTATTCTTAAACTCCTCTTGTATTATAGTGAAACTTATTTTCAAACGTATAACATGTGCGAATGGAAACGACGAAGAAAATATCGACTTACGAGAGAATGTTACATTACTTTATTGCAAATATACATTCCTCAAAAGTCTAAGGAAATTCTAGAAACTGTAATTAACATGATTTATGAAAATAAGCTTTGGGAGTTTGAAACCTTTTGTTTTGAACTTATGTGTAATTTACTGGAATATGGTATTAATGCATCATCAATGATTCATATTATATGGGACAGAATCGAAGCTCCAAATATAAATATAGAAGATACAAGAAAAATTATAAGAATATTATACGAATTATTAGATGTTTATAATTGGCCAGATACATATGATACAATAGTAGTTATTGAAAGAATTTTAAATCTTTTTTATATTTCTATAACTAGTGCACATGCAACTGTTGATTTTTTACCATATGCAACACTTAAAAAAGGTTTGGAAGTCTGCATTATTAATATGGTAAAACATGTATATAACGATCATCTTCTGATCATAGTTCAACATATGTGTTCATGGGTTGTTGAGAAAGGAATGACTGATGAAATTATTCTAGAATTTGGTAGTACACTTGAATACACAGCCTACATACATGAAGTAACTCTATATGAAAAAACATTAACTCCAAAAATATTTCCATTATTAATGGAAATGATAGCATCGACAAATAAAATAACTAATTTATTAGGTAACAGAGTTATTCAATATTTGCTTGACAGAAAAGGAAATAAAATGAATTTTAATACACCTAAGATATTTTTCGAAGATACTCAATTTGATCTCAGCATAGGCCCATGTTTTAAAGAAGATAAGCTATTCTGTAAACTTCACAGAGAAATTTTGCATGATAGCCTTCTAAAAAGTATCATAATTCATTGTGCATCTCGTATGAATTTAGAATCAACTTATTGTACGATATGTCTGATTGCTGTAGAGGTACCATGTGGATTTACAGCAGCAGCTCTGGTCTGTCTTTTAATGAATTTGCAAGATGTAACTTTGAAGCGAAATAGACATGATGAAGTATCTTATCATTTACATGCGACAGTGATAGCAATTATGTCTCTTTTATGTTGGATTCATAAAGCTAAAGTATTTTACGAATATGTGAATAAAGTAATGATGGAAAGGGCACAATGGGCTCCACATCTAAATCCTCCTATTCAATCTCAATATAATTTCGCAGCACATCATATACTTTGGAACAAGCCAGAATTATTTTTTATAGATTGGGAAGCTCGTTATGGTTTGTGGAAATGTTTTCGTTTACGCGAAACTGAAGAGACACCGGAAGTGTGAATATTCATCGAAAATTACGATACATGTACATATTATGATACTAAAATAAATATTATATGACTGTCGAATATCAAGATTCTATGTGATATTACAAACATTAATAAATGATTTCAATTACCGATATTTTTATATTTTTCTTAATAACTATCACTCTTAGTTCACAGTTTAGGCGTGAAAATTGACAATTTTTCTTATAATAAACCTGTAATCATCAAATTACTCATACAAATAATTGTCATCAAAATGGCTGTGTTTCGACATTCAATAGCGTAATTCATAGTATTACGCGTTAAACAAAGGCAATAAAAATTGACAGTGTGTGGTATTATATTAAATATCTTGTCATAATCTGTACTTTCTAAATGTGAAACAATATTAGTATAATCCAAGTTTGTTTGTAATTAAAAAGCATGATAATTTATCTCAAGTTATTGATATTTGTTCCTCCATCTTACATCATCCTGAACACTTTTTGATTCGTCAAAATATTTATTTTACAAACTATAAATTGTAATTTAAAATTAGACATGAATTGTTTGAAAATTAATGAAACATTGCTTTCTAATGCTCGAGAAACTCTGAAAAAGTGGTGACAATGAAGTTAAATGAATTTTTTAAGCGTATGTCATAGTGCAATTATTAAAATCGTATTGTTTACATAACGAACATCAGCTTCGGTGGATTATTTTCGTCAGATCGTCAAATTGCGTTTCAATAAAGGTTAACTTTTTAAATAAATTATAATGTTTATTGTTCCTTTATTATCAGTGTATCCTTTGTGACAATATATTGTTTTAAAGAAAACAAAGTTTTAACATGTATATAACATAATATGTAAATTTTTATTATTAATTTCATTTGTATAAATACTAAATAAAGTTTGTTCAAATAATATTGTTTAGAATAAAGTACAATAAAAATTGTATAAGTTACTAGTATTTATGAATAATAATTTTTGTTATAAATGTTTATTTTTCAGTTGTTCAAACATTTTTAAAACGTTTTAGAAAGAAAGAATAAAGAAACAATGTCTGGAGAACAGTTTTCCTTAGTTTGGAATAGTTTCCCAAGAAATTTGTCCTCTGGATTATATACATTATTAACCGACGAGCAGTTAGTAGACGTAACATTAGCTGCAGAGGGTCAAATACTACGTGCACATAAGTTAATATTGTCAGTTTGTAGTACATACTTCAGGGAATTGTTCAAGGTATATTTAAGCTTATTTCATATAGTTTATGTTTATATATTCTATAGTATTAAAGTACTTGTAATAATACAGGGAAACTCTTGTAAACATCCGATTGTGATTTTAAAAGATGTCAATTACCGTGATCTGTCAGCAATGCTTCACTTTATGTATCAAGGAGAAGTTAACATTAAGCAAGAAGATATTGCTAGTTTTTTGAAAGTTGCAGAAACTTTACAAATAAAAGGTTTAACCACAGACACAGAAGAGGTACGTTCGATCAGACATAGAAATTTAAAGGATAATAAGATAAATAAAAGAACGAATTTTATCTTATAGAAACTTGGAGAAACTTTAACAAAGAACGCAGGGAACTTGGATCAAATATTTAACACAGAAAACAGCAGTATTAATTGTATTAATTCAGATACAAATGCTCCTACTTCCGAGGAACAAGGACAATTTATACAGAAAAACCAGCAATGCAAAAACCAATTATCAAAAGATGAATTACACAGTAACGAATTCATAGAGAATACAAGTGTCAGTGACATGTGTTGTCAACAAGAATCTAATTCAATTCATAATATACAAGATATACAAAATAACAGTTCGACAAGTATAGAAGAGGAACCATTAGACTGCACAGCTGATATAAGTCATATAGAATCGGCAAAGCAGGGACCACTGGATTATACACTTGACATAGATGCAGAAGCAGGATATAAAACATGTTTGCCTAACGAGACACTTTATAAACCTGAAGAAAATTTACAGACAAAAGGTATTATTTTTACATGTTTTATTAGTGTAATCATTTCAAAAGTTATGTAATTAGTAGGCTGATGACTATAAAGACATCATTCGGAGCTGAAAAATATTACATTTGCTGAATGAATGAGTACTTAGAAAATGAGTACTAGAGAAAACAAGATGATTAAAATTAGCGAAGAGACTACAGTTACTGGCTGTTGATGCAAAAGATTTGACACACTCAACTGTTTTCGTCGATGGATATACAGTTGTACAAATTTTTTTAGTATATGTAGCACAAATTAATTTTACAATGGAATCAATTATATATTTGCATGCTTATTTACTGGGTGTTTCAAATCTCAATTTTATACGACTCAATACCTGAGGATAGTAAATGTTTAAATGAAAAATATTATATCTTACAGACTATGTACCAGATATGCAATTAGTTCCCTACAATCAGAATACACAAACTCATCCATTTGGTAAGTCTTTAATCTCTATCTTTTTATTTTAACGATATACATTTTTATTCTTCCGGACTTTGCTTTTTTTTAATAATTTTATTTATACTTTAGTTTCTAAAAACACTTATTTGTTTTTGTCTAGTATTAAATAACTACAATTACCGTTAGGACTTTATTAACATCTATTTAATAGGTTTAAGTAACATGACTGGTTTTGAAAGTGAATTTACGTACGAAACTGGTTGTCATAGTAAAGGTCGACGAACCGTTAAAGGTATTTCCAACAACAGTTTGCCATTGGAAACAACTTTACGCGTTGTATCCGAACTGGGCCCAACATTACGTATGGAAAGAGGTAAGGTTATTCGAATGTATTCATGTCCATGGTGTCTTCGTCATTTCACGCGTAAGGAAAATCTGAAACTACATGTTCGATATATTCACGGTCCGCTTGAAAGTCTAACATGTAGACTTTGTGGTAATAAATATAAAAACAGTAATAGTTTACGTGTACATTCGTATCTGTATCATAATGCTAAGCGCGACAAACCTAATAAGTCAATAGTGGATGGTGGCGCATGAAATTAGAAGAAGAAACAATTGACATTGAGATTTGTATAAGATTATTACATGGTACGTAAATTAAATGTAATTGCCGCAATTTTATTTATAAGAAAGGTTGTTGGCAATTAACGAGAAAAATGATAAAAACCTAATTATTTAATATTTTCTATTTATATTTCTTTGATACTGTTAAGATAACAAAAAGTCGAAAAATTTGCAGAAATACAATATTCTCTTAATTAGACAGATTTAGATTCTAGATAAGATAACATATTTTATATAAAACAGGTTACATTAAAAAAGAAGAACCACTGTAAACATACATATATGTATATTAATATATCATTTTGTAAATATATATACATTTGTAATAAAATAAAAGATTTGCATTTGTGTATCCTTTTTACCTATCAAGGCATCATAACACACTCATCGATACCATACAAAATCACAAAATACCGAATGATAAATTTTTATTTTATTGCTTTAATGATCTTTTTCTCTACTTAAATATGTATATTTCTTAGTATGAATTCAAGACTTAATCTGCAATCACGTATCAATTACTTTTCCTAAGAAAGGAAAAAGAAAATAAAGAGAGAGAAAGAGAGAGAGAGAGAGAGAGAGAGAGAGAAAGGAAAAAAGAAATATTAAAAAATTGATCCGATCTCAATTCTACCCCAAAGTGTTCATCCTTCACGTGGAAATTTTTTTTTACCAACTCTATGTGTAACGTGTTTTCTAGCCTGTTTGGAGCTTTCAAAAGATCTAAACGATTTCATGGTTACTTATTAATGCCTGTACTACGATATCCAATAGCTTTCGAAGTGAAATATTTGAAAATTTGTTAAAAAAGAGTCGAAGTTGAAGTAAATAATTAAAATCGTCGACTAGCAATCTCCCGTCACAACAATACATACTAATAAAGCAGCCACCACGCCATCGATACGAACTCAAAATAAAATTATCGTCAGCTCATTACGAGGCATTACGAGGAATTCCCTAATTCCTACTAATAAAGGAGACCTCATCCTATCGTCAGAAATTCGTTATCTCTCAACGGACGACAGACACCAATATTCTAGCGTACTGTTCCCGCGATTCCTGAACGTCGATCAAAGGCCGAAAGATCCAGCGATTATTACGACTGGCCGCCTATAATTAAACATACCCGTGATTGGATTTGGCGGTATGGGCGACGATAAATTACGATTCCCCGGCAAATGTCACGGATCCCCGAGGATTCCCGGGGACGAGGGGAACGCGACGAGCCCGAGGACAGTGGCTTCGCAATATCATCGGGCTACCGTCTGGCTGGCCTTTTGCAAACGAGGTCGAAGGTCATGTCTTCGAGACATAATCGTCCATAGAGAGCGGAGTCAACATAGGACCGTGGATTCTCGAGCACGCGACCATTTTTACAATTAGCAGCGAAATTTATTATAATTGAGAGTTAAATCGATCTTAAAGTGGTGTCGATACGCTTCCGGTTTTGGTTCCTTATTGGAAGGAAGTTGGAAGAGTGCGGAGATTATCGCAGAGGATTATGGCGACGTTCTATCTTTTGGACATCCTTGGAATTTCGTTGCTGTTGCACTTGAGTTTTAGTATATTGCTACTGGTCATTTTGGTGCCTTTTATGCTACTCGTTTATCCCGGTAATTATTCTCGAAGAAGATTCATCCGATCGTGATCGACAATTCATTTTTTCACAGTGTAAATTGTTCATTCTGAATTTTTTGTCGTTTTGTTACATTGGCAAAAGGTTAAAAGATATTTGTAGTTGCCTTTTTTTTACGATAATCACAAAAATTATACAAGCACAGGTGCTAGATGCCAGAATGTTGAACATTCCTTCTGTTAGAGAATATTTATACAACAACAAATCTTGTTGTTGTTGCAATAGATATTCCAATAAATAATATTCATAATTATTTACGTAATATATATGTTCGATATAAATAACATGTTTGTACATTCTCAATATTCTTTCCGTTCTTCTTGTTGTTATTTCCTTCCTATCGAATCAAATGTTATATTCTTTTTGTAATATAATCTTTTTTGGATCTATCTAGATTTTGAAAGAAAGCGTCACTTATGTAAATGATACGACAGATGAAATTTATAGGAAAATTAACGCGTTGCTATAAACGTATGTGTTAGTGATGTTTTAGTTACGAAGATGATTCGTAACGAGCCGAAAACTCGATGCTGCGTGCTATATCAATTTGCATTTAACGAGATGAATCACACGTTTCGTCGATATCGTTGTTACCTCGAATCTATATTTCGTTAAAATTATTTCTATTACATTCCTATCTATTAATCACAATTTTCCTTGCCGTATATCGAGTTAATTACCATTATATAATGCACTTTTTGATCGATAGGAAACGACTCGTATTTTTGTGTGTTTGTTTTCGGTCACAGATATCGGTTCAACGAAATATTACAAAATTGTAAACATAAGTAGAGAAGTAATTACGCAGACAATTTGTTTCAAGTTAAGTAACGGCTGTCATGCGGATAATCAAACTCAAGATTGGTTAAAAAAACGAAGAAAAATTCTATCTTAATGGAATATTTCTTCTGAAAGACTCAATTATTTTAATGGAATGACGCGTTTCATCAAAAATATTATTCGTAGAATATTTAACGAAAAATAAAAAAGTTCTTGATAATACATTGATTATAGAATTATGTAAGATTATATAAATTTCATGTCATTGAAATTTTTATATCGAGCATAGAAACTTTTAAATTTCGTTTTATATCCATACGAATTATTTTCACGGTAGTAATAACATTATCCAAGAATTAGTCTCACGGATAAAAATTGAAAGCAGTTACGATAAATCGAAGAAGCTAGTTAGATTACACACGTGTTTCGAATCATAGCGATCTTTTGCACGAGATGGCATTTTTAAAAACCGATTGCTTATTTTATAAATACATCGAGATGTTGTAAGAGGCGATTATCGCAATCTCATTTTCGTAAGAAAAATATTTTTACTTTTTTTCAAGTGTTAAAATGGTTAAGAAAGGGTTGGATACGTTTCGTAAAATGGAAATATCCAAACGTGGTCGTGGTGGAAGAGAACAACATTCGAACAATCCTGGATCAATTTCGAAATCACGTAGGTACACAAAATTGGACGATTTAATTTCTTTAATTTCAACGTTATCAATTTACATCGCTTTGCCTCTTAAATTTAGGGGATTTGTACTTTGCTGATTCAAAGTCGCTCGATCGCAGAAGGTATTCGCGGCCACTTGGTACATCTCGCTACATCCAGAAGGTTTCTTCGAGCAGGATTATCTACGAGATGGGGTCTTTACGTATGGAAGGATCTTGATTATTTCTCCGTGGATAATCACTTGTTAAATTCACCGTGTTCCTTCAGAGGTCGACCCATCACAGAGTTCAACATTCAGGTCGGTTTCATAAATCCAATCTTCCGCACTCTGTTTTAGATCGTGTTTGATTATTTTTAAAGTACCTTTGTCTTTCACGTTTCTATACTTTTTATACTCTTTAAAAGCATTTTTGTTTTATACTCTCTTCGTACTTTTCTATATTGTACGCTCTTTGGTAAAATCTATGTCTCTGTGTGTCTGTTATTATATTTAATCATCTGTTATTGAATTTAATCATCAAGCGATATCAACATATAAAAGGAACAACAGAAATGGACCCGTCACGTTTTTCCCGTGTGCTCTTCAATCGAATGGAAACCTCGAATAAGAGTCTAAAGCGCATTTAGCGAATTTTGCGAAAAAGCGGTTTTTAAGTCAATTTCTATATGTAGACTGTGGATGTTTATGCACTTGCAGCAAATTTTAACGTCTAAAACTACACACGATACAAAATATTCAAAGCGAAATTATTTATTATAATATTTACAAGATAAATTTCCATAAACATCCGTAGTCTATCTTTAAGTTTCAAACACTTCTTGCATCGAACATTACATCACCTTCTGACAAAATATCTGCAACCTGTGTGCACTAAAACGATCGACAGAGACTAAAGCGCCGTACTTTACTGTAATTCGACTTCAACCGAAACGTGATATAGAGTTGTATTCGATGTTCCCGTTCAATTATTACTTGTCTGCGCTTTTCAGCTTATTAGCCCCCATTATTTACGCTCTAAACCGCACATTCGAAGGCAAACAAGTCCGTAATATAACTATTTGCAGCAGATTCATGCATTTTAGGACTATGTGAGCGATCTCACGTCGAAATTCTTTCCATTCGGACAACCACCGTGGCAGGTGCACGTAATAAACTGTCTTCTTCGTGGGGAGGAGTACCAAATCTGTCTGGTGAGGGTTCATCATCTGCTCCTTCAACAAGAGCATCTAGCGTTGGCCGACTTCCTTCCATTGAGATATTCTACCGACAGTTGGGCGTGTCAGGAAGCCGATTCCCCTTTCACGAATCTTTACTCAGAGCCATCGGCACTTCCAAAACTTTATCAGAAACTCACGGAGAGCTTCAGTAATTATTGGAACGAATTTTTATACAATAACGATCCAAACGAGAGACCAGAAATCCTAAAGAAGCAGATTGGTATTTTTCAATGCTTGAAAATCGCTGTCATCGTTTTAGTTTCTTCGGTGAAAGAGATGACAAGGTACGGTACAATGTTTTTGGATTGTTTGTTGATTTTTATGGGGTTTTTTGGTTTTCGATAAGTTGAGTCGGTTAAAGAGTACGATATACGCTCGTGAAAAGAACTAATAATGAAATTATGCATTGTATCGGAGACGATGATTCGGTCGATCGACGTTATTTAATCCTCTTAATGACGTACGCTTCTTAGATATTTAGTTCTTTCTTTTTATTTCTACTTGAAATTAATTTTCATATTACTATGTAACGTTTTTATGCTCTTTAAATCGAATTTTTAGAATATTCTCTTCTACGTAGCTTTTTGTATAGACGGTATTTTGAAACGTTTGCCTCTCTTTAAATGGCTATTTAAAGTCATTTTAGTATCAAGGTCAATGTATAACGTCGTTTACTAAGAAAAATCAGCCCTTTGTCTTTCATAAATATACAAAGTTTACCCGTAAGACTCTATAATTTATAAAAGTAAATTAAATATCTAAAAAAAACTTTTAAACGATGTAAAAAATATCAAATTTCTCAAATTCGACATCAATCTCCTTTATTTCATTCCAGACAGTACAGGAAAGGAGAGGGACCCAGATTTTTCGACATTCTGTCTATCTTACAGCGAGAAGCCAGTAAACGAAACGTCGGTCATACCGTCTTTCTACACGCTCTACTAAAATCTTTGAACCCTCTGCAATTCTTCTGCGATGCCACTCTATGGTGTTGGTATCTAGCAGTCGTTATAACTTTGAAAACGCCGATATTACTTATCCGAGAGTTACAAGCTTTGAAATCACGTCACAAACATTATCATTCGGATACTCTGACTTCTATGTTATGGTGCTACGTTCCTTTGATATATCAAGCCACCATGGAAATGGTTTCAATCGCGTGGATCGCTATAAAGGCGCCGAAGACAATTTTCGAAGAATTATTTCTGAAGCATCCGCAAGCCAATCGACTTCAAATTACGTCTCCTTGCGGACGAAAAGTAGTTGCTTGGTCAGAGGAGATCAAACTCGATGTTCTTCGAAAAATCTCGTCTATGACAGGAGCGACAGAGGCGGAAGTTTTGTTAGCCGCTACGGTAGATTCTCTTAAGGAATACTTTCGCCATTCTGGCGTTAGAATACCGGACGATGTGCTCGCCACTGGCAAATTCGTCGAACAGAGGGCCATATTTCTGCGGA
This sequence comes from Bombus affinis, assembly GCF_024516045.1. Lineage (NCBI taxonomy): Eukaryota > Metazoa > Arthropoda > Insecta > Hymenoptera > Apidae > Bombus > Bombus affinis. The sequence continues at coordinate 656,764 of NC_066344.1, read as the reverse complement.
ATCACCGAGCTAGAGGCATTTTGTGTCTTGCGCTTCCTACAAAGACTCCGCTATTCGAAGATGATCTGGTGGAAATCTTACAGGTTTGCATGGTTATTAAGTTAATTATCAAAGTTGATCTTTACGCACGGTATTTGCCACGATTATGTTTAGATCATTCGTGTCTCGAACAATTTTGTTAAGTTAAATATTTCAGTTAGTCGAAAAAGTCCTTTGAGTGCGATTATAATTGAAGTTATTTGGTCGGTGATTCGAGTTGATTGGCAATTTCTATTATTGATGAATTTTCGAAGCATAGGTTTTTGGGGGGAATGACGAACGATATTATTTTAATAATTATTTTGAAATTTTACCGTAGTGAATGATAATTTGTTAATACGTCTTGGTTTCAAGTATACTCTAATTTTAACTGAAAATAATAGGAAGGATAACAATAACGCAAATAACGGATCGATAATGTTAAGGAAATTTTAAGATATCTAACCATTTTCCCATTTTCCTAAGTATCTAATCGCAATGTATCTAATTACGTAACCTGGAATAATCTCGATTAAAATCGGCGAAGTTCTTAACATCGTAGTAGCATAACTGTTGATGAATGAATCATCGCTATTATACCAATTTTTTAAAATAGCAGAATAGGATAAAATCAACGTGAAACTCACGAGACGAAAACAAACTATGTAACAACGATACGCCCTCGCGTTTGACCCAATTTTCCCGATTTAGCAATCTATTATGCTCGTTATCTTGGACAATAATACCAACGTTAGCATTCCCTTTAAATTATTATTCTGCGCTATAATGGCCCATCATGTTTTAAGAAGAGATCTAGCAGTTTCTATCACATATTTGTTTTAACTTATCATCCGTTTAGATTATTCGCTATAACTGATCGTAAGTATCGGGACAGCTACTGATATTTAGTATAAATCGAATTCTATTCATTGCTTTTAGTTTCTGGTAATGCAAATTAAATAAAGTAGACGTAAATAAAGCAGAATTTTTCGATAAATATAACCGGTAGGTATCCTAATATTTATGTCCGCTATATAACTATAACCAGTAATAATTCCTAATTTAATAGTAATGTAAACGACGAAGTACGTGCTTATTTCAGGTTATTCAGAAAAATGTGCGCGAGGCAAGAGCAAAGCAAAGTGCAATGTACGCCATAACGGCAGCTGAAGAGTCTTGCGGATTGATTTCCTCCTGTTTGCCGTCGTTACTGCTCAAAGTGATGTTAAATCAGTTAACGAGAAGGTATTCCCTCTCCTTGACACATGTCAACGGAGATGTGCCCGTAGAAGGCGTCGACGCGATGATGTATTGGCGACCCCCTCAAGGCAACTGCAGTAAGTTGCTCCTTTTTAACATGTTTCGTGCAAAAGTCAAGCATTTATTTCTCCTCTCTACAGCGTATAGAAAGAGCTTCAGAATATATGCATATTCTCGACGATTTCATTTTCTTCTATATTTATTTTACGTGAACAGGGTATCGAAGATTATTTCTAACTTCTTCTGATAACTATCTACCGTGAATCATCGATAAACCGCGGATTTTTATACATTTAGAGAAAATTTCAAGCTGTCCAGAATGCGAATAACATACAAAAATGTATAAAACATTCAAAACGTAGTAATACTGTCTCGGTTTCACTTTTTCGATTATATTCATAAAAATATGAATTTCCACGAATATCCGTAGTCTAGTTATCGATGATCTATGTAGATGCACCGTCATTTATACTTTTCTCCTCTTCTTTTTATGGTTCACCAAATATTCTCAATACGCATCCACTTTTAGCGGATCGTTTGTTTTCAGTGCTCGTTAATAAGGGTTGTATGTCGTTCTTCTAGATATGTCGATAACCCTACACAGGTATGGAAGCGGTGTGCGGCTAGGTGTGATGGGCGACGCGTTAATTGGTCCTGAACACGCCGTTATCACGAGGACTTTCCCGAAAAGCATGGAGAATCTTGCGAACGTAGTTGGAGTTCCTAGAATTCCCAGCAGAAACTCGACTCCGAGTCCAGTTAATCCGAGCACTTCACCGGGACATTAAAAATGTACGAAGGCTATGTAGAATAGGTGAGACTCTCGTTGATATCTGAATCAGGTAGTTTTTTCTTTTTTATCTAGGTTTTAGCACGTTTTTGACAACATGTGTTTGAAAATTTTACTTATTTTCTTCTTTAAGATCTATCGAAAGAAAGGCTCTAATCATTTTTCATAGAAATACGGCGTAAGAAATTTCGACCAACTTGATTTTGACTACTCTTAACCTTCCGTATGGTTTACTCCGTATGCGTTTGAATCGCGAGTATCGGATTAGATTTTGGGCATATTTTATTTTCTAGCCGCCGCGCAGAGATGCGATCGGTTAAGCCGTGATCATACAGAAAGCGGCAAAAGGAGCAATGGCACAACTAATGCCAATTTTGCTGCTTATAGTTTACCACTCTGTATGATCACGCTCTTACATTGATTCGTACAGTTAAGAGCTTCGTGGGACAAATGTTCGTAAAACCGAATTTTCAAAACCGTGACCCACATTTTCGGGTTTAGCGACCTAAAATACCACCGAAAAGACACATTCAGATCAAAAATTTTGCAATTCGGTTACTATACCTTACGCGGAAGAAAGATACGACAAACGCAAAGACATATAGAAAAATATTTCCGTATAATAAATTTAGTATTATTATGTAACATATACGTATTTTTACGTGTTTCGAAGCATTTCTTATATTTTATACTTTTTTTTCTATTTAACTAAACATAATATTGCAAATAACTTTAATTCTAGTTGGGTAATATTATGTTACCGATAATTCCATTTCTACTTTTTATCTCTTTCATACGTATTTTTTTACTCTCTTTTACTTTACAATTTTGTATATTATAAAATAATTAAATTCGCTTATCACGCGTGCCTGACATTATCAGTGGTAAATATGAACGATTTTTTAGGTCACATGTTTGTCTCCTGAGAAGATAATTCCTCGTTTTTTTTCTCGGAAATCGTGCGAAACTCCGAATTTGAAATTGAAAGTGAAATTGAACTGGATACCGGACCTTTAGAGGAGGACTTGTATGTAGAATTTATTAACCCTGTCGAATAATATTTATAACTATTTACGATTGTCATATATTTAAAAGAAAAAAATTTCCATTTTTTTTTTGGAAAGAGATAAGCAAGAAATAACGAAAAAGATTGTGCCGGTGATATTTGTTACTTTTTTATAAATTTGTGATGCAACGCTATTTCTGTCTCCGTCCTTTTTGATATTATCTTTTTTTTCAGCCACATTCGAATAAGTAAAAATAATCTGTTTCTTTCAACATATTGTAAGTATATATATTTATACAAATATACACATTCGTATCTAATTTATACATACACTTTCAGCAATTTATATTTTGCGGCAATGCATAACGCATTATAAAGATTAAGAAATTAAATCTTCTTCTTATTACTTGTTACAATGGTTAATAGTTTTTAAGTATTATACGTTACAACTGTTACGGTCGACAGAAAATATTTCGTTTTTTTAACAAAACATTTCTTTCCACGAATCACAACTTCCGTTTTAGCTTGACTTTGTATAAACAGTTCAACGTTAGGGAAGTTAATTTGACAATTTGATTGCCATCTTTGAGTAGTATCTAAAATCAATCGAGTATTTAAAAAGTTGTCAATTTTGATGAAAATTAATTATAAAAGGGAGCCTTATCATTTTACTTAACGAAATTATGTTATTTAACGAGAAGAGTGTCATAATTTCAAAACTGTTTAACACTACACTTAGATTACCCCAATTAATAGTAAGCAACATAACTAAGCAATATTTGGCTAAAAAATAATATATATCAAAGCTAAAAAATTATTATCTAAATTTTAAAAGGAAATAAATTTTTCCATCGCTAGTTAGACTATTAATTATTTCCTGTTTAAAAATTTCTATTTCACACCAATGTGTTTCGAAAAATTTACTTCTTCTAATTGTGCCATTTGTTGACAAACTCACGATATAACCGTAATTGATATAACGATATAACCATAAATGACGAACCATAATTCTATTAGTTTTCGAAAATAAATTATTAAAGCTTCTGCATGAGTCAAATTGTAAGTCATATGTATGCAACAGGGCGCATACTATAGTAGCTCATTGTCAGTGCACATGTACAAATATTAGCGATGATACGTTATACATTGTATATGTACATACGTATACCTTATAAAAAACGTAACACATTGTATACAACATTAAAGTGGCACGTAATTCGTAGTTAAAAATTAAAATTGAATAACTCTTTCTTATGTTATGATATAGCACTATAGAATGATGTAATATTATTATAGTTACTTACTAATATTCTTTATTCCCTCTCTTTTTCATATCCAATGGACGTTGTCGCCCATTTTCTCCATATAACTTGCGCTTCTATCTATAGGTTTCAGTGCAAACAACGGTAATCATGATAACACCAACTATCATCGTCACTTTTTACTACTATTACTGAATCGCTAATTAACAAATTACAAGTACTATCACTAATAAAAGTAAAATAATTTGATAACAATAACATTCTATCGTTATAAACTATATAATATAGAATATAAAAAAGTTGTATAAAGTGAAATTAATCGATGCTAAATGTAATAATTTTAAAAGGTTACATTTCTCACTGTTGCGGTCAAAACCATTCTGTTTTTTTTTAAATCATATTAGCCCTTCGTGGATGTCTTAAAAGAGATGCTATTGGTTGTCTTTGTGATGAAAAATGTTTCACGATTAGTTAATGAATTCCGTAGAGGTGGTATTTTCTAACAATAACACAGTATCACTTTGTGGGGTTGGTAGAAAATTTAAGACGTTGCTTTCATCGTTACTCCGTGCCACAAGTTGTATGTGTGTGACTCGAGAGAAGGATACCCAACCGCGCGAAATTCAACCTAACTGGACGCGTATAATCGAAGGAAGACCCGTTTCTATGAGGACAGTAAGACAATGAACTGTATTTCGACCTCTACCCCTGCTTGATCCAAACGCGCGCTACAACAAATGAACAATAGTGGGAACTGAAAACTTTGTTAAACTCCGTGTCCACTTCGAAAAGATATATGTATAATTTATTGTATAAGATAATGTATAATTTTACGCAATTTCAAATCTACTTTCAAGAAACTCCTGGTAAAGTTTACATTTATTATCACACTTGACACTGTTACGCTATGTAGTATTAAATATAACATTGTTGCAAACAGTATCAAAACTCTCATTGATTATTGAGCATAAAACGCGATAGCGGGATAATATGGACATCAATTGACTTATATCTTTAGAATATAAATATTTGATGTTATCTTGTACCTTTGTGTACACGAAACAAGGCGCTACTAGCGTCCCAATGAACGCTAGAGAACAGAAGCAGAAACTAACACTTTACGACTCTCAGTTCAATCCGAGGGAAAGCCTTGACAATTTATTTTGTAAGGACGATATACTTAAAGCGTATTCTCCTTTTCAAATTTCTTTTTCTCAAGAGATACAGAATAAATGACATAGAAATCCGAAAATGAAGTTAACACATCATTAAGAAATTGTGACATAATTATTTATAAGCACAATCTTTTTTAAGAACGAGATTTTTTAATAACATTCGTTATAATGTAATGGAAACAATTAATTGGTGATATTTCTGTTAAACTTCTAATAACAGGGTGCCTATTTAAGCAAAAATATAAGTATGTACATATTGAAACAGCAGATTTATGTAAAATTGCAGTCATTATAGTTACGTATCCTTACGTCTCTACCATGATATCGATTGATTAAATATTTCTAAAAGCTATACAGACATTTCTAAAAATCGAATAAGTTTTTTTGGATTTATTTTTTTTTTTATTTTTTAATTGAAATATGTCATTACGGTGTATAATATGGTAACATTGCGCTTCAAAAATCTTCGTTAATATAGTTAAATGCCGAATACTTATTAACTAGAGAATACATTTGCTAATTTCACAATTTTTCTAACCTTTACCTGACAACGGTTGCGATCACAGTTGGGACGTTTCGTTACAACGATGCGAAAAATTATTGTGCATCGTTTTAATTAGCATGGCAGACTTGATTTCTCAATTTGTTATCTATATTTGACGTTATAAGGCAGAAGTTTAGAAGTGTATCAATCTGATGGTATTCGTAGCAAATTTAAAGAAAATCCAATCAACATGTTCTTTAGATATCATTCATACCGTTATACCCTATCATGCGCTCGAACCATGTCCTCGAAGGGAAGAGGGTGAACGCTTTCTAGACGAACGCGAGACCTCGAGATGATTAGGCCACGAACGATACTCCAGGTGATCTTCCAGGCAATCGATCAGACCATCATATGTCGCTAACGTACTAATGACCCCTCGGAGGTAACCTGATTTATGACACGCATGGCCATTGATAACACGATAGGCATGGAAAATAGAAAAGATTGTTAGAATTGTTGAAAGAAATCGTTCTAAATGCTAAAGTCTCTACTAAAAAATAGCCTCTTGTGTCCGGAAGCAGGCGTCATAAAATTACCTACGAAAGACCTCACGTTTTTGTTCCTTCGGACACGCAAGATTTTTTTGTCGTTAACACCTTTATAAGTGTATAAATTCAGTTAAGTTTGCCACTTCCTTGTCCAGAAATATTCAAATTGAATTACCAAATAGTATATATTTGTATGTTAGTACATGTTTTTCTAGTAATACACGTACATAGAAATTTTGTAAATATTTATCAAAGCAAGTTTCTTTTAATTACGAGCACCTTTTTTTATCGTTTTATTTGTTTTTAAGAAAGAATTTTGTCTTTAGTAAAATTATTGGCGAATTAATTTTTTTAAAGAAAAACAAATAATATGTATTTTATAGCTTTGTACTGTTGGAACAACAGCGAATAATATATACCAATTGCATATCGATATTCGTTTACATCACTTATGGATATCTACATTTACGCAAGCGACACGCATCGCACATATTAACCGAAGGATAAATTGCAATTTAAAAGATAAGGATGCATTTGTTTTTCAATCGAATAAATCAAATTCTAATAAATCCACCAAATAATTAAATAGTGAATTATGTTTGCCGCATGATAAAAATATGTTATGATACATTCATTGTTTCTTTGTATCTTTGCTAATTCTTCACATATTATGATTTCTTCAGTGAATTTCAAATACAATTAACTATATTTCACTGCAATTTAAATAACTTCAAGTTATTAACATATATACATTTTACGGTTTATTTTATAAATATTACGGATCAATAAGTATTATTATTATCACTGTATATAAAGTACATCCATTTGATAAATAGAAATTTGATGATAAAATCATTATTAAAGAAAAATTAATGCAACAATTAATATTTTCCTTTTCTCGACGATTAAAATAACAGTAAATTATCAATCAACAATTCCATCGCTTGTCTTTGTTGAAAGTAAGAGTTGAGTCGATTAATAATAAATTCAAGCTATACTATCTCTCTCACGCTCCATTTCGATGGGTCCTTTGCCCCAAATCTTCCGATTTTTTGTATACGGAATGAGGCCTACCAGAAACCCAGAAATAACAATCCATCCACCAGCCAAACAAAAAGACAAGTCCCACGAATCCGTTACGTCAAATATCCAACCAGCCAGTGGTGGACCAAGAAGATTTCCTATACCTTGACAAAGTAAACTAAGGCCGTAGGCAGTGGTGAATCTCTCTAGAGGTATCAACTCTACCAATATAACAGGAGTAAAGCTAAAGCTACTCGCAAAAAAGAGACCGAACGCTGCCGAGGTGACCATCAGCAGATTATAATAAGGAGTTAACGTTGACATTAAAATCGTTGCCACGCCGCAAGCAACCAGACACCAAGTGTAGGTTTTACTAACATTCATCCAAGGTTGATCTCCTGCCCATCCAAGACCAATCTGAAAACAATATAAAGTAACTACATTGTAGAGTAGCTAATAAAATAGTTAGATCGATATCTCTGCAGATAAAATGAATCATACCATTCCAATCGTATTAGTAATGCCGATAATGCTAAGGAGATTCGCAGCATCAGACTCGATGTAACTGTTTCTGGTAAGATGCTCGGCAAGATAAAAGTAAGGCACAATAAACCAAGTGAACAACAAGATCGTTGACAGTGAGAGGAATAAAAAGTGCAGTTCCAGGAACATTGAAAAGTCCATCATACCTTTCAATAAGTCTACTAATTCGCTGTACCATTTCTGGAAATGAAAGATTACAATAGGTGTTATATTACAGGCTATGACAATAGTAAAACTAATTATTATTATTATTATTATTATTTATTTCGATTTTTATCTTACCTCTTCGTTTTCTTTGGCTAATGTAGTCATACTATTCCTATAAATATCAGGACAACTACTGGCCCTTAATCTGTATTTGTGCAAATTAAGAGCAGCACCACGATACATGACCGAGTTCCTGTGAACTCTAATATCTTTAAAATGGTGAGTATTGGTATTAAATTGTCTTCTTAACCACGGGAGAGAATCCGTTCTGACGACTCCACAACTAAGATCCGCTATGCGTTGTTTAGAAATCGATTTTGATTTTCGTCCTTCGCTCATCTAAAAGATTATATGATAATGTAAAAAGAAATAAAATTTGTTGTTGCTTTTTGTTTTCACTATAACAGACAAAATTAAATGGTTTTACTTACTGTATACTCAAGTTCTTTGATCAAGAGAGGATTAGCTTCTTCTGATTCTTTTTTAGATATTTTTTTCGTTATGTGATTCTTTATGGTGTTGCATGCAGATCCCGAGTGAACATTATTCGTTGTATGCGAATTGTCATGTTTTGATTCGTCAGGCGCTTGTTTGATCCTTTCAATTAAAACGGATAATATTACTATAATTCGTTATTAATCTTTCGTTATATCTTTTACTCGTGACGATATCGGAAGACATTAAATATGACAGAGAGACAAAAAAATGAAATAAAAATAGCAGTACATATCGATTAAATTTGAAACCTCATAGACATTGTGACGACACTCTTATTGCCGACTTCTCCAGTGGAATCTTGTAGCATTTTATCCGAATAACTTCTACATGATAGAAGGTTGGGATAGTTCTCCAAAATGACTTTATACAGTCTCGGGTTACTGGAAAGCGATTCTAATACTTCCACGGGCACCTGCAATACTCGAAAGTACAAATTTTCTTTTTAATTAATTTTTTAATCTTTGTGTTTTTATCTATACGAAGCGCAACTCTGTCTTCTAATCGTATTTATTAAAAATTCCTAATGTACTATATATTAATTTATATTTATTTATCAAATTACCAATGTAAGAAATAAAAATTCATTTCTACTGCTTCAATGTCAGTGGTATTTCATTTGAATATTAGAAAAAGAATATTAAAAAACAAAGAATTTCATTATTATTCATCGCGGAATCCCTCGCAGTGCAATTGTAGGATTCTTTTCATTCCGTATTTATCCAGGTCAGCTTCTCACCTTTTCATTGTGTTTGACGAAAGTAGGTAGATTAACCACGCTTCTAAATCTAATATCCCCGTTCGCCGTCTGTGAACCCTCCGTGGTGGCGCTAAGAAGCTGTAACAAATACTCCGGCGTATGTCCGCTCTTCAGCATCCTTCTCAATTCCTCGATTCCAGGAAACTCGTCTGCAGGGCTGACACTGGATCTATCGTATTCGGACTTGGTCGTCGACTTCTTCGGGGTTGCACCGTTCTGCTTTTCCTGTTCCAAGATCCACCATTCAGGGTCGCGCATTACCGTACCACAAACGATCATGTTGAAGAAGGTGCCTGCCAGCAGCAAGCAAGTGCCTCTCCAGCCATATTCCTCGATGAAATACGTGGTCATGGGTGCGTACAAAAAGGTACCGATCCCTGTGCCACAGGCACCCAATCCTACAGCTAGGGTTCGCTTCTTATCGAACCAATACGCGATGCTCACGACCGCAGTGACGTAACACAAACCCAAACCTAGACCAGCGATGACTCCAAAAGTCAAATACATTACCTCGATGGAATTGCTAAAAGAGCTCAACACGAAGCCTATTCCTGAGATCAGGCCACCTACGATGGTCATGCTCCTACATCCGTAACGATCTACTAAGGCCGACATTATAGGACCGGACAAAAGTGGTACAGCCATAAAAAGAGAACCTATCCAGGCTGTTTTCGATTTAGACGCACCGAATTCTTTAAGGAATTCGATGTACAAAAGGCCGAAACTGAAGGACACTCCATCGGCTATCATGGAGATGACCAAAGAAGCCAATACGACTACCCAACCCCATCCACCATCTGGCACTTTAGGTTTCCTTTCTCCCTTGTTGGCTAATTCGTCCTCTAAAGTGCTATCGGAATCGATAGAATCCCTTGTGTCGTCTCTGTAGCCAGGATTAGGGGTGATTATTGGCCTTGTCTCCGAATATCTGCGATTGTTGGATCTCCCGTTGTCTTGGAATGGGCGCAACTCGTTGGGTAACGGGCTTGTTATTATTAACTCGATTTTATTGACAGGGTTAGGTACTGTCGTAAGGTTCGGCGAGGCCAGGAAACTATTGTCAACAAGAGTAGGTGGTGCTCTGTCCTCCGTGCAGTCTGTTCCAGGACTCAGTAGGTCGATCTTGTCTTCTATATCGTCGGTCAAACTTAGATCCTTGCTTTTGCCAATTTCCGGAGATGTCGTTAAGAAAGTGTCCTTATCGGGTGACAACGATTCCACGCTTCGATCGATGGTATGAGCTGGTGTAGACTGAAGAAGTCTTTCGTCCGCCAAACTACTGAGGTCTTCGGTGTTCCCAGAATCTGGATCGATCTCTGAATATTTCGTAGACGAGGCGACGCTTTGGGAACGAGACAAATCGATCGTATTGTGCGTTTCTGGATCTGGCGTGCCGCACGGTGTGCTTGGAAATATCGTTGGACTGCCATTTTGCCAGCCAACGATGGGCGCCTTTCTCGGCAGACGATAATTCGAATTTGTTTGATCTCTCTGATAGCTGTTCGATCGTGGATAATAATTTGGATCTCTTGTGGTTAGTCCGTCTCTTTTGATCAAGTTCGTCGAGCCGTTGTTGCGAATATCGTTATTGTTGTTCCAATTGCAGGCAGATCTGTGGGGTACCTGTTGCACGTTGAGTTGATTTGTTGGCTTTAATAGCAGGTTCTCGTTACGATCGGTCATCGTTGTTATTCTAAATGTAGGTACTGGCCGAGTGGATCCAACGACGGGGCCAGCCCTTCAGCCTCTGGATCTCGCTCGGGAAAGATCGTTCACGCCCCTCACCTACCATAAGGACTTTCCGGTCGATCTTGGAAAAGTCACTAAACGTCGGTCGCCTCAGCATGCACGCTCCGTCTTCTTGCTTCTCCTGTGAAAAGATCTGCTTTCAATAATATAGTAAAAGGATACTGCTTTGTAATCATAAATTATGATATTCTTGGTTATGCTATCGAATAATTATTACAAATTTAAATCAGTATAGTTAAATAATGTTTGTACAAAGATAAACCACCGAATAGTTATTAATTGATTAATTAATTTTTATCCGTAGATCATTTCTCCGAGAGGTATTTTATCGTTTTATGATAAAATACATGAAAGTTTCTCTTTCAAATAAAGTTTTGGAATATTCGTTCTAAATTAATTAATAAATAAATGATCATATTTTCAATTATTATAAAGCATAAAAGACTACATTTTCTTATTTCCAAAAAGATACAAGCCGTTTACATATAAGTTATAAGCGTATCCTATTTTACGTGCGTTCTTACGTTACGTAGCAACTTGTAAGTTTTTTAAAAGCTGCAAAAATGCGAAACTTTGTTTATTCTTTTAAAAAGTATTGTATTCTTTGTATCATAAAATATGGGTAACAATTACGTCAGAATTATAAACACACCGTAGTGAATAAAATATGCCAAGATATAAGATGAGCGTTAAAAGGAAACATCAAAGTGTAGAATTATAAAATAAATCAAACATTCCTCATTAACGTGTAGTAAGAAGGCACAGGAGTAAAAAAATAGTGGCATAAAACAAGGAAATTCTAATAAAAGCGGGGAAAAAATAAAAGTGAAGTAATTAGCAACGATGATAAAAAAGTAAGAGCTGTTTACTCACCATTGAGGTAATGTAAGATGATATATAGGCGTGCATGCGTGTCTCGGTACAGGAATGTGCATACGACACTGAACGGTGTGAGCAAGTATAAAGAAATCGATAGAAAAAGAGATGGACCATATTTGCGATCAACCATTAATTGATTAAATGATTAAGTTAACTAATTATATATGCTAAAACAAGCAAAGCGTGCGTGTTCAATTAGAGAATTCACGGAAGCTGGGAAAAGAAAACAATTAGTAGTCAGTGTGAAAGCAGAAAAAATAAATTTCTGAAACAAGATAAAAGGAATTAGAATAATAATTATTGAATATCTTTCAGCGAAGTATTACATCTACTACATGCATGATTCCAGATATATATTAATGTTACCTTAAACTGCAATGTTAATAAAAATAAGAAGTATATCTAAAAAAACACACATTTTATGTAAGATCGATACTTAAATATCATTAACTATTAATGGCAAAAATTGTTAATACACGTAAATTAAATTTTTCCATTATACGTTCTGCCTAATTAAATGACTTCTTCGCTTTTAACACGCAAATATAAATGGAACAGTCTCAGTCTATATCAACGACTCATCACTTCTATATACACTTTCCTATTCTATTTCATTTTCCATATCCCACGGTTTAAATGCATTCTCCGATTAAGAAGAATATTTGTGCCCTGTAATCGCAAGTTTCTTCTCTTGCGCTCTTATCTCATTCCTCTAAAGAAACAATGGGGAAACGACGTATGTACGATTAGAGGGCATTCGTGCGAGGCGTCCTCTATTATTTAATCGCTCTTCTTTCTTGGAAATAAAATCTCTTTTTCAAATGCCGTGTGGACATATATGAAATCATTGAATAGCGATATTCATCGGTGTCTTATTGTTGGAACTATAAACCCACTTAAGCCCATACACACTGCTTCCTCGGTTGCTTTTAAGGTTCCATACAATAAAAAAAAGACGATGACTCATAAGATAAGTAACAGATATTTCACTGCGAATATTAATTATTATTGCAACTGCGTTAAAAAAAGAGAAGGAGGAAGAAGGATAGTTTCAACATATAGGATGATTCTAAAGTCTTAGTACAATTAAAAAAGACACGATTGCCTATGTAAAAATGAGTTAAAAATATAGAATACGATAGTTTCATATGTCGTAAAAAACGATTTTAGAAATTTGTCCTTTTTATCTTATATTTTCGACTTATTTTCATAGGAGAAATCATGTGTTCTTTCCGACTGCACCATAATTTTGGAATAATTCTGTATACTTACACTGCAATATACATATATCATCGTACATATAATATAACGTTATGCATAGCGTATTATCTAAATATATTAAGTACCAGTACGTTATATTATTTATTATATCGAACGTACATTATATAACACATCGTGTACATTTTGTTCGTACAGCCCTGGCTGTATTTAAGTCCTCATATATCTATATTTCTATCCTGCTTTATATTGACTCTTGAAACGTAATTACTTTGATCACTGACCAATTTTACGACCTCGCTAAATCATGATCCTACATTACGATTCATAAGCTTAATTTGACTAACACGTAGGAGCATTATCCTAAAACGCTCTATCAATTATCACCTATATAAATACGTGAAGGTTGACTTCAGTAATGAATCATCTGTTTAAGCAGGTTTAACCTTAACTTTGGCAGGCTTCAACTATACGTAATTCATTTTTCCACCTAATTCGCATCTTTTGCAGTATCTTGTTAAATTGTAATTCGTTCGAAGATGACAAAAGTGCGGAGAAAACCGAGACGCCCTCTACCAAAAAGCTAAAGTAATATATCCGGTGGATGGAGACGGTACAATAATAACACGCAGTTTCGTAACTATCGATTCGAAAGATAACTTTCAGAAATTATATTCTTTGTTTCCTCAAGTTTAAATATTTCTTTTATAATAATAATTATTGTTTTCTATAACAATAATAACAATAATTGTAACGGTAAATTATATTACGATTTATATTATTAATTATAAAAATAATAATAATTATTACTATTTACCAGACTATTATTACTATGCATTATTACGCATTTATGGGAAATTCAAAGATACTAGTATAGTACTCGTTGTGATATTTAGTTGGAAAAACATATTTCACCTAGGATTCCATTGCTTTATATTTATAAAAATATAAATTTGCACTAACATTCGCGGTTTGGTAGTATTTATATCCAACTATTTATGCAAAGAATTTTTCTAGTTGAGTTTCACATTCTCTTTTGGCAAATTCTGATAGAATTATTCGAAGAGAATTATGTCACTGGGTTAGTAGGTAAAGCTAGTAGTACTAGCAAGTTCTTATAATCGAGAAGCGACCATCGAACGTGAACTCAAGCACATGATTTATAGGTTTACGAAAGAATCGATACAATTCCAGGTTATTTTAGATACATTTACCCTTTTCGTTCTTCCTTCTATAGTACTTTCCATTAACGTATGAGCCTTGAAGTTCTAACGCAAACTCAATAAATTCTTTCTATTTGTAACACTTTTATTTCAACGATAACTATAACAGATATATTTTATATTACCACGACTTAATTTAAACTTCATTTCGGTATTAAAGTATGTCATGGTTGATGCGAGAAATCGTGCGTACTAACAAAGATTTTTTCATATTTTCATATTTTTAGTAAACTTTAAAGATTATTTTAAAGTTTATTTGTAGAAAAACATAATTGGGTCGAATATGATTCAAGGGATCTGATAGAGTTAAACAAAACTAGCATAAAACCATTCTAAATTATTATAATTACTCCTACAAACTAACGATATCGATCGAGGGTTAATTTTGATAATTACGAAATAATTAACGTGACGCCACAATTTTAATATCATTATCGGAAATGAAATTTTGCAAATTTTTGTCTGCCCGATATCGAGGACCTCCTTGCCCTCCGGTGATTTACTATACGCACGATATGGGTTATTTTATTTCCAAAACACCCAGAAACAGCCACAACCATATAACAACAGAAATAAAGTAGTATCTGATGACACAGATCAGTCCTGTACGTGTAATCTCTCAAGTAATTCTACTTGAACTCTATATTTCATTCAACAAAGCGACGAGCGATGGCAAATATTTAAAGAGATAATAAGATCTTTCGAAACTGCAAAGAATGAGATCTATCGATATCGAAAAATATCTTTTTTTGTAATCACAAGAAGTTTCTGTTAATATTTTAACATGGAAACGTAAAAAACGTATAAAAAATTTTTCTCGGTATCGTTGTTAGGTTCTCCTAATTTATTAATGTTTTTATTTAAATAGTATAGAATTTCATGCAAAGTTTCAGACGATCGATTGTTCTTTTGACTCCGCGCGAGCCTTCACCTGCAAGGTGTGGCCGCAGCTTTAAGGTTATCTTATCAGAAAGGAAATCTAAGACTGATATTATTAGACAGCACGCGACGGATCCTTAATCGCCTCTGTTCTTGTTCATAATTGCTACTGGACTGTTTTCGTATACTTGCAACGCAAAATTAGGGCAAATGTAAGGTATTGCTTCTTGCATTTCCTCGTTACTTTATTCTGAAAAATGTGAATAAAAGATAAGAAAAATAAATCGTTAGATATTCTAAATATCAAAAACCCTTAAATATCTATAGAAATGTATAAACGATGTTTATACATTTTTAGAAGATAACAAATTTTTTGATCTTTTTTCCTTGAAGAAAGAAATATTTGATTTCCTATTCCCTAAGAATAATATCGTTACTTCTTTTCATATATATTTATCACGCAAGATGTTCAAATAGATCGCAAAATACTAAAAGTAAAATAATATCGCCAAAAACAAAAATGTTTACGAATGCAATACGTATTGGATATTATATTGTTTAGCTCAAGGAATAACTCAACTTTCTTCTGGCATTAAGAAGATTAGGTCACGAGAATATACGTATATGTATATATATATATATATATATATATATATATGTATTTTTGCAGGAATACGAGTACGCACAGGATGATTCAGGAGCGCCAAAGGTGGGTGATCGGGGGGTGTCACCATGACAACCGCCATGGTCGATTCCAACGTCTACCATCCGTCAGAAGAAAATAAACAAGCGGGATCATGCACTGTTGCGATTCATTTGCCACTTAAAATCAATAGCGTTGAATATCGATGATAATTCATGACTTCTCGTGCACGCGAAGCCTGATCGATTTGCTCGATTTTTAGTCATCCACGTTACATTAGATCGTTAATCGCTGAACGAGCAAACTCTAAGATACAACATTATCGTTCCATAAATATCATAATGTTAATATTTACGTTATTAATCTGTTATTATCATACTCGCGTTGCAACACTTCCTAAGTATTGTTTTTTGTTATTGGCGAATAAACATAGTTAACTGAAAAAGTTGGCGTTTTACGTAAAGTGTTTGATATCGATTTGAAGATTACCCATCACAGATTTTGATATTTGATGCTTCGGATATTAAAATCACGTTAATGGTAGGATAAAATTTCATTATAATATATCTTTTCCTATTACGAAAGTGATACAACAAGGAGAGAGGGAGAGTTAAAGTTACAATTAACCTTTTCGTATGTTATTATTTTAATATTGTTTTATTATTGATATTAGATAAGAAATAGATAGCTATTGTTTATGGTGATTGTAATGATACTGAAATTTTATTATTATAAATAATATTAAAATGAAACTCGTAGAGAACAAAATTTATAGAAAATCTCTAATAAATCGTTAGAATTAAATTCGTAATCAGTAATTACTTGATACATTTGCACACATTTTTTCACAAATAAAAAGCAATTATCAATGTAAAGGGAGTTTAATATCATTTACATAAATATATATTAAAGGACACAAAAATAAATTAGAGTTTCATCATATATTTGTGAAACGATTGGTCATTAGATTTCACGAGGGAAAAAAAAGTTAAGATATTGAAACGAGGAAGATTTATCGAGGTGAATAATTATTTATAAGAGTTCTACGTCATATGTATTATTCAGATATGCAGATCAGTACCATTCCGGTTTAATTATCTTGAATGCATTGGTGAAAGCAACATTAAGCTATCGCGCGCAGCACGCGAATGTCAATGTCTGTTATTGTTGGTAGGTTACTTTTATGACGTAATTTTAGCTTAACATGCAGATTGTTAGAAACATAAACGCTTACATAACTATATGACACCCCAGGGTCCAGATTTTCACTTGTAAACCTGCCAAAAGGACACTGACCTTAGACTTACATATGGTTCTCACTTCACTAATTCTTTTTCTAAATCTTTCAAATTTTTACATAATAAAATACCTACATACTAAATTAATTAATCTACTGTCGACAAAAACAATGTTTGGAATGTTGATCGATGGTCGTAAATAACCTAAAGTATACACGTCTCTGGAAGTTATAGATTTTCGGTACATATGTATATATAACATAACCTGTTCGCATTAAGCTCATAATACGACTTTCAGGCTAGTATATATGTATCTGCGATGTAAACATAATATAGATCACATTTTCAATACTTATTGAGAAATATAATTTTGTCTTCATGGAACAAGTGAATATTTAGCGTTATGAAATCGATATTATCGTATAATGGTTAAAAGTAACGTGACATTTTACCTAATATAAGGAAAATGTAGGTCAAAGAAATGAAATTCTAACCAGTGGCTCAAGCTAAGAATAAGAAAAATGATATGTAATGCTAAGCAAAGCTTATTTTCTCCTTATCTAAATATTTTCTGACAGAAAAATTCGCCTCTTGTCGAAAACAAAAATAAAGAACAATGCCCCTACTGATAACATAAAGAAATTAAATGATATCCGATCGTTCAATTTACAAATGCCTGTCAATTAAGTTTGACATATCGAAGGAATGCTTTTGTTAAAGAGTGCGTATTTTAATGTAATAAATATTATTTTTTATTTTTATTATAATTATGGTATTGCTTTCACAAAGCATTTCAAATAATTTTTAATAAAAGTTTTACATGCTAATAATAATTTTAAGAAGTAAAATACAGCTATATTATACAATAAAATTTTTTAATTAGATGTGATAGATTCTTTTATCTTAAGTCAATGGTAATTCAGAAATTTTCGCGAACAATGAAAATTCGAGAGACACTTAACACATCGATTTTAGCAAAATCAAAAAGTCCTTCAATTTTATCGTCTTTACAACTTGTTTCGTTCTTATTAGAAATCTTAATTCGATTATATATTAACAAAAGAATATTACAAATTTTGCAAACGTGATAGTAGAAAAAATTATGGATTCGATAATATTGGTATTTATAATATTGATATTTTTTAACTAATATTGGTCGATATAGAGCATTCGGATTTCAATTTTTGCCTTCTTCAAGCTACATATTCTTAAAGACGTGTCCTCATGCATATTTCATGTAAATCAATAAAAAATGATTAAATGAACAAATAAAAATTAAACAAACATTATGACGTCTGTGTGCTTTTATAGAATGAAAAGAAAATTGTCAACTAGTAACTTAGACATAGCGAAATGTAATTTTGTTTCTCGTTTTATAGTTAAGTGTACTTGTTTTGTAGTTTTGTTACTTTGTTTTTCGTCCATACATTTGCTACTTTGATATTAATAATATATAAAGGTATCTAACAACAGAAATTCGTGCATGTATGTATAACAATTTTCCAACTGTCAACTCACCCACGAGAAGTCTTCCTAGTTTTTCGGTGTTTTCGCGGTGTTTTCGATTCTTCTGAAAACGAGCTGTCAGAAAATCGTCGAATTCACTAGAAGATTTACCGATTAAAGATCCACTCGTATAATTTTTCTCGCTCGATACTCGATACGTTCTATCGTGCTCTGATGTCACCAAAATGCGAATCTTTTCTTTATCGCATGTGCATAACCACTTCCAGTGAACGCGCCCCGAGTACTGAAACAGAGGTGAACGCTGCTGCGTATTCGTCCGTCATTGAAACGATTCCGAGTACACCTGTGACTAAAAGAGGGCGCAAGTCAGTTCTTGCGTTCTTGTTCTAGCCACTTGCGCGTAATATCGCAATCCATCTATTAAATTTAAAATAATAATAATGATAACGTCATCTGTAGTAGAGTACGTTAGAACTATCTATGAATCCGTACAATTATAGGGAATCCAATATAATAAAATGCAGATTTGTACATAAAGTCTATGAAATCAGAATGTATTCAATTAATATCAATATATCTTAATCTATACAAAATTTACAAAATGTTTCCAACTCGACATATTTTAAATATTTTTGAATTAGTTTTGAACGAGCAACATTTGGATGGTAAGTTATTGATTACAATCATCTGTTATTAAACGATTTAATTTAATAACGATACGTGGATTGTAGCTTCATGAGATATATTAATGAATTTTTAAAATAATAATTTACGCCGAGTAAAAATACTGGTGACATTAAATTGTGATTGTCTATTATAACATCAGAAATGTTATCTATTGTATTTCTATAGAGCAACGAATGATTTTGTTATCGTCCATGATAGACGAATTATTAGTAAAAATATCGATTAAAAAATGTCATACATGCACGAGAGGGTAGTATTAGAATATGAAAAAAGAGCAATTTGAAGTTGTGATTTACTTTTTATTTTATTTTAGTTTAAATAAGACTTTTATATTTTTGTACGTGTGAGTAGTATACGTTTATACGTGAATGTGTGTATGTATGTGTGCCTGAGTACGTGTAGCTGTGTGCACATATACACATTTATACAATTCAAAAATGGGTTGTTCTAATAAAGTCTAAAAAGGAGTCTTAACATAAGTCTCCGTATTCCATTTACAATGGAACAATGTTGCTTATAACTGTAGCAAAACCGTACTTTTAGCAGGATAATCGTGCGCATTAAGTTATCGAAAGATTCACTAAAAAAAGAACTACGTTTAACGTAATTTTAAATTATTTTCAATTACAAGGAATAATGTTTTTGCAACGATTAAAATGTAAAGATAATCACACAACGAAAATTGGTTACTGATCGTACTTTAGCTCAAAAGAAAACAAGAATAACAAGTTTGCGATTATGTGATACATCATATTATTTTCATAACTACAAGAGAAAATTACAAATACAAATATTTCGAAAATTATTTACGCTATACTTTATTCTAACTTATAAGGTGCAATGAAAAAAAAAAAAAGAAAAAAACAATTGCTCACGAAAATCCAGACTACAAGTGATCACAAGGATCACTTTTGGACCACGTAGTAAGCAACAGTTGTAGTATGCTATGTTCTAAATATATGTGTATTATGTATAAAACTAAAAGAACGGTTCTGCTCTGAATTTTCCCTGTTTTACAGTTCAAAAGAAACTCTTAACGTGTCTGCGTCATGTCTGGAACCGAGCATTTTCATCATTTTCATTGTTTCTTGTCTCTGCATAGACTTTAAGCCACTTTCAAACGTTCAAGCGATTGTTTCGAGGTTATCAACCATGGGTAATAGGATATCTTATTAATAAAGAGGTAGTGAGAACGTTCTTGGTTATTGAGTAACAGTCAAGAAGAGAAATCTTCGAGAAGGAATTCAACGTTTACGACGCACTTGGTGGACACACTTATCAGCGGATCAGTCAAATTGTCAAAACCGTTCGCTATATGGAAACGTATCCTTATCATTCGCTCGAACAAAAACATTTGCTTCTTTAAAACGTTCGTAATATACGTTAGATATAAGTTTTTGTTTCCGTTCGCGGCTATTATAGAAGTTCTCACTAGTTCCTTTACAAAAATTATTATCCCATACCTCGCCTTAATAACTACTTAAACACTATGTGATGAAAAGTCGATCGGCAGAAGCGACCGTATAATCCGGGTTCGTATATTTGAAATGCAGTTTGTTTTCATAATAAAATATTACTTTATACATTTTGTAAACGCCCGTAAGGCCGCGACTGCATAATCACGCTACCATAACGCGAGCACATGCACCGTAGAACTAGTTATTGTACCACGATGAAAGAATAAATTATTACTCGAATGGCAAAATGTGCCGATAGATTTATATATATATATATATATTAAGACGCAAGACAAATGGTAATTCATACATAGATATCCGACTTTTTTCCTTTTTTAAAATATCGGAGAATGGAATTTTTTTTGTATACTTGTCCGAAGAAAATACTTTGAAATTTTTGTGTCGTACGAAGGCCCCGTAAAAATTGGGAAACTAACTTGTTTGAGTGTACGAACGATTTTCTAAAAAAATTGCTTATATCAAGGATCGTAACATGCACTTTGATTCGTCTTCCTTCTCTTCTTTTTTACGAATCTTAACGTTAATCTCCGATTTATTCTTACGGCTCGATTGAATATCTAAAATAAAGAATTGAAAAGTCATAACCCATCAATTTTTAATATTACTTAACATCTTAACAAATAACTTGCCAAGGATGGTAGTTACAATATCCGTGTACGACTATATGACGCCGTTAGGCTATAATATAATGTGACAGCAGTGCAAATAAATTGGAAATGCCTGATTAGAATTAATGTACACGCACGCACGCACGCACGCACGCACGCACGCACGAACGCATGCACACGCTATGAGAACGGAGGTAACCTATATATAATTCGAAAATTTCATAAAATTCAGGTTCATCATCACAGAAAAGCTATATATATATATATATATACATATATGACTATTTACATACACGTCTTTAAGACCTTTCCATGCACAAATGTACATAAATCGAAAGGAATGAAATGGTAACTAAATTGAACGACTAATCGAGCATATTTGGCTCGCGTTACTCGTTTAATCTCACTTTTTGTCTTTGTTCGATCGACAAAACTACAAAAGCAGGCATAACATTACGCTAAAAAAAATGCGAAGGCGACTTCTGGTTGTTTCGATATGATTAGTAATAAAATCAACGAAACAGCGAAAACATCTGACTGATAGACTCTAACATACTTGTATTTACAGTGATATTTTCGGCGTTATGTGGCAATAACTTGTCAAATTTTTAAATGCAATCTAGTGAAAAAATTTACGCCAAAAGGAACGTTTTTTTTTCTTCCATTATCTTTTCCTCGAGAACGCATGGTGAAAAAGTACAAGACGAATTTCGTTTTTAATCCTAGGAGGAATAAGAATGGTTGGTTTATCGTTTATCTATTATCCTGAGATTCAAACTTTTCTTAATTATCAATCACACTTGACGTTGAAACCGATTCGAAAAGTGTGTGCTCTTTATTGCTAAAGCAAGCTTATTTCAATTTATACGTTACTTTTATCGTGACATCGCCTATGATTAATCGTAAACTTCTGTTCCTCATTACATATCATTTTTTAGTTATTTCAGCGATTAATAGTATTTCAAACTTTGTAAAATTAGCAACATTTTCGCCCCCACTTTTGTCTAGCATCGTTGCTAGCACAATTATTGAGACTGCTGAGTACAAAGTGAATACGATATTCGTGTAAATATCATCGGATGTTAAATGACAAACAGCGATCGTACAGTGCTCGTTAATTCACTATTTGATCAGTCTACGTATCGAAGTATTTCTTTTCAGATCGTTCGTAATATTATCTTTGGACACTAGCGATAATTGTCAATCTTTTTTATTTGTACATTGAATCGATCGATCGTTCGTCGTTCGAACACGCGCGAAACTCAAAGGACATATAAATCCTTAATGAAAGAAGATGCCTGAAGAAACGTTACTTCTATTTTTATTTAGATAAATCACTTAACGCGCTGAACCGTTTAATTAGCTTGTATATACGCTATTCTACGAAGGAACCACGAACGTTCAATTGAATGTAAAATACGCGATGGGTTTACAGCGCAACGCGGGAAAAACATACCGCTGTAAAACTAATTGCACAGTTGCTAATTGCAATTCCTTTTGGTTGAAAACGTTGCGTTTCCATAAATTCCATTAAATCGATAACATAAATTACAGATCGATGTATATCGGTATCGCATTATCGATGATCGTATTATAGTTTTCTTAGAAATAATTAACGTGATCGGTCGCCGTCATCGTTCAGACTCTGTTCACGTTTGCAAAATCTTCGTCAGTTTCCTCTTTCCTCGATCCGTGCAAACATTTCCGGTATAGGCTAATTAAAGGCATCGCCAGTAAGAGAACTCCGCTCAACGCAATGAAGAAACCGGCTAAGTAGAACGACAAATCGTACGTCCCCGTGATATCGTAAAGCCATCCTGAAACAATGAAAATACGTTTTGCGTACTCAGGCATCGATATGTTCCGTAAGATGGGCGGTGCATTCGGCCGAATTTTCTCGGTTGTCAAGCAATGGAAGTTTGGCCGTAATTACACGACGCTCAATCCGGGTCATGGAACTTTAAAGCTATTACGATCGTATAATTCACATAGAGCACCCGAGGTAACACGGACAAAGTTACCGGTAATTTATCCTGCCACCCTCTGACATTTTAGCGTAAACCAATTGTTTCAAGTATTCGTAGGAATATAATCGTTTATCGTGTCTATCGCAAATACGTAAAAATATGTATTAAATTATAATATGTAATTGTATGACAGTAGAAATTAGAATTTTGTTTACGAATCTGAGGAAAGCTTCGATCTAGCTTTAGGTCTTTTAATATAACAAATAATAAATAATGAAACATTTTTTTAAATTAATATCTTAAATTTCATCGTTAATTTTCAAACATTCTATTTATTTAATTACGCAACATTGGTTTTATGCTACCTAGAATTATAAAAATAACAGAGGAGGTATTAATCGTTCCGTTTCGTGGAAAAATGAGCAACTCGTAACTAGAGTTTCTCCTTACCGGCCAACGGAGGACCCATAAGATTTGCAACACCCTGGACCAAGAGTAGAAGGCCATACGCGTTTGTGAATCTTTCCAGCGTAATCAGTTCGACGAGGATGATGCTGGTAAGACTGTAGTTTGCCCCGATGAATAATCCAAAAGCACCAGAGATCGCGCATAAGGCATAGTAATTACCAATTACCATGGGTATTAAAGCCGTCACCGCGCCACAAAATGCCATGCATACTGCATATACGATAGATGCGTTTACCCATGCTCTGTCTCCTGCCCAACCAAGCAGAATCTGAAAAATATTGTCCATTTTTAACATTTATAAAATTTCCAGAAGTGAAGTGAGAATACATTCAACTTTCCTTATAAAATTATTATTTCAAGTTCTAGAGTCGGGAAAATCGTAGAACGATTATACTTAAAAAAAAAAAAAAAAAAAAAAAAAAAAAAAAAAAAAAAAAAAAAAAAAAATAGTAATAGATAGCAAGTATAAACACGTTGTTGACCGGTTATTTTATGTAAAGATTAACGCGCACCACCGCCTGTTTTATGCAAAATCGAGCAACTTTTACTTTATGCATGAAATTACGAGTTCAGCCGTGACTGGCCAACGATGCGTTAACATCCTCTAACACAAAGCAAATATTTACAAAACTATAATTTCCAAAGCTGCATATAAAATCGATGACTCGAACCATTACGTTTATTTTATATATGCAAAAAATGTTACGAGTTTGAGGAGAGAATTGTCTATAGGACGCGAACGATCTACGGTGTCTCTGATGTACGATGTCTTAAGGATCGTTTCTAATGCATCTTCCACGTATTTGACTTCGCTGAATCGATAAGGAACTATGTAACTTTTCTCGGAATTGTTTCTATGTTAATCGCACCGACGCAAGTCTAGTCTAACCCTTTCGCGTGACGCAAACTCGGGATTAAAGAGAGTTTGCGATCAAACGAGATCAGAGAGGGTGAAAGGAACTAGATACGTCACTGATTGACCTAAGGCGGTATTGACGCGATGCCAGACCTTCAAGAAGCTTTTTAGGTTGAACAAAAACGTTCGACCCTGCGTGGACGTTGCCCGTTTACACCAGAGAGCAGAGTTTCCGGAAAAATTCTTTCAAGTTTTTCGATCGTTAACAGCTAGGTAAATCCAAATAAAAAATCGAATTTTTATGGAAAATATTGACCAAGATCAAAGATTATGAATTCTTAAGCTATTAAGACGCGTCTATCTGTTTACGTGTATGCGAGAAATTTCAATTTGCAAAAATATATAAAATACAAACGTCGCAGAAAATGCAGTAATAGATACAGATAATTACATAGTACGAATTATAACGCGTAATACAAAATAATATGCAACGTTTTTACAAGATTAACGGATAGACGCCGATCGATCGTTGCGTAAGATTCCAGTGGGGATTTAATTTCAAATATCGTTTCGAAGCCGTACGAAGGTACAAAGCGATTATGAGATCTAAAATTTTCAAAAATTTCGCTCATAGACACAGAAAACAGCTGTTCCAGGAATGGATGTCTCGATGAATCGGCAGGCGGAAATAACCATTCTTGATCGAGGGATAAATAACGGCGAGACAAACTAATATCGGAACACACGAAGGAAGAAAGTAACGGTGCAAAGGAGAACCCACCGAACAATGAACATCGATATTTGGAATTATCGACATGTTGGTTCGTGCGACACGATAATATTAAGTAACGCGTCGTCATTGTTAGATTTAAAGTATCCATGATCGTTGCGTCTTCACAATAACAACTGTTACCGTAAAATTGCGATTAAACGTAAGAGGAAGTGAAAAGAATAAGCATCGTTTGCAACTATTGGAATTTCAAATTCTTTGACATACATCGATAAACATCGTTATACGTGCTTGAAATAGCCTTCGAATAGATAAATTGATATTGTGCGCTAAAATCGTGCGATGGTCGTGCCATACTTGTCCTACGTTTAGACAACGATCGATTCCGAATAACGTGCAGATATCGAATCGTAATAATAACGGTACTAATTGTTCGGAGGCAAACTGGATCATCGACTTGCCGAAACTTGGAAAACGAAATTTCGTCCCTTGGGAAATTTTTTATTTTCATCGAGAAAGATTTCGAACGTTTCGCTCGACGAACAAAGCCCGAGGCATTGGAAAATTTAGGTTTGCGCATAAACTAGTCGGTTCACTTATAAAAAAAAAAAAAGGTTGGAATAAGAAACGCCGTGCGTTAAAGCAAATACATTACAACTCTATGTTTAATCGCCATTGTAATTAAATTATTCGAATAAAAATATTTTATCTCGCGATAACAAGTAACTAGAATGGCAATTTCTGATAGTCGATAAAAATTGATACGAAGAAGAAAGAACGGTAAATTATCGGATCGCTCCGTATATAAGACTCGGTATATAAGGATATTCTAAGAAATCGATTAACGAAGAATATATTAATAGCCGATGAATGTACTTTCTACTTTCCAACGAAAGAAAAGCGTTGCTCGCGGTTCGGTGAAAAATTCAAAACGGCCATTAAATTCAGAATCGAAGATTGTTCTTACCTCGCCACCCATGTTGGTTATTCCTATGACCGATATTAAAATAGATGCGTCGGTTTCGCTAAAGCCCATCTCGATCGCGTTGTCCGTCAAATAGACGTAGGGCACGTCGTACCAGGTATGTAGGAGAAAATTGCTAATGGCGAACAGCAAGAAACGCGAATCAGCGAAATGAGAAAAATCGAGCATATCGACGATGAGGTCCCAGAATTCCCAGAGACCGGCGTACCAAACGAGTTTGGTTCTAGCTATGGTGGTCATCGAGTTCCTATAAATATCCGGACAACTGGATGCCCTGAGTCGATATCGATTTATATTCAACATAGCACCTCTATACGTAAGGCTCTGTCTATGCACTCTGATATCCTTCAGATAGGCAGTAGGTAGTCTCCTGGTATGCTCGAGAGTGCTGGATCTTCTCAACGAGCTATCCAGATTGATCTTCTTCAACCACCACAATCGCCAAGCGGCGTCCGTTTGCTGTCGAAGAGTTTGCTCGTCGTTGGGCAAGACCTTGTCCTTGTTTTCCTCGCTCTTTAACTCGGACAAAGAGCTCGGCGTGGGCACGAATCTGGCCGAAGGTGTGCTCAGCTGATCGTGAAGCGGCCCGGAATCGCTGAAGCTCCTCGAGGAGATGAGCAGACTCGGATAATTTTGCAGTAACACGTTGTACACGTTTTTACGAGTACTAAGTAGTTCCAATACCTCCAACGGTACCTTTTCGCCGTTCTTCACGAACGTGGGTAAGCTTACCAGACTGGAAAATAGCTTTTCACCTTCCTCCTCCTCTTCCTCTTGAGTCCGAAGATTCTCCATGATCGTGAGGGTGTTCAGCGAACTATTCGCGGAGAACGAGTCCACGCTCGAGCTCTGTATCCTGGTTCTCTTTTTCTCGCGATTTTTCCGTCTCTCCTCGGTCTTCGCCTTCGCTCTGGTGGTGGTCCATTCGAGATCCCTCATAAGACAGCCGCAAACAGCCAGATTGAGGAACAGACCGGCCAATATCAGCGTGGTTCCCCGCCAGCCGTATTCAGCCAGCAGGTACTGCGTAACCGGGGCAAAGATGAACGTTCCTATACCGCTACCGCAGACGGACAAACCTGTCGCGAAAGATCTCTTCTTATCGAAGTAGTAAGCGACGATCACCACGGCTGCCACGAAACACAAGGACAAACCGAAGCCAGCGAGAACACCGAAAGTGAATATCAGAACCTCCATGGAGTTTGCGAAAGAACTTATAACGAAACCGGCCGCCGCTAGGATACTGCCCGCTATAGAAACTCTTCGACAACCGTATCTGTCCGTGAGGAAACTGGCCACGGGGCCCGACAACAACGGCATCGCCATGAACAAGCTGCCGATCCAGGCCGTCTTCGATTTCCCTTCGCCGAAATAGTTGAGAAATTCCACGTAGATCACGCCGAACGAGAACGTAATACCGTCGGCTATGAGGTTAACCATGAAGGAAGCTGCGACGACCACCCATCCCCAACCGCCATCAGGTGGTGTAGCCTCGCACAATTGCCCCAAGCTGGAATTATCCTCGGAACTGCTGGTGGTCGACGGTGGTAGCGAAGGGCTCGATTGCGGCCTCTGCTCCCTGGACTGCTGCTTCTTCGCGTCTTTGTTAAATTGCACATGATGTTGTTGCTTGTCCTCCCGCGGCGATTTCCCGTTAACCAACTTCTCGGTACTCTTCTCGGACGGCGAACGATTCTTCGACAAGATCTTCGTCGGAGAGCCAAAAATCGAACTTCGTTCTGCGAAAACGCTCTTACGCTTCGGCGGGCTGGCAACGTTGTCCTTGTACAAACTGTCAGGCTTTTTCACCGAGTTCTGCGATTCTTTCGATTCTCTCAATTCGTGCCTAGCTTCCTGTCGAATCTTCGAGCCAGGCTCGTTGTAAGCATCGAACGTTTTCTCCAAACAATTTCGTATCTCCTCGTCCTTCTCGATCGCCGCATCGTTCACGTAGCTCTGATCGTTCGATATCTTGGATCGCTCCTCGGTAAGAATTCCGATCTGATCGGAATTTTTTCTCAACCGTGACGCGTTCTTCACCAAAGAATTTAGTTCTGACGAGGTCGCGTCGCTAGCTTTTCGCGACTCCGTTTTACGCGGCGTTTCTTGAGGAGTCCTGTTTACGGAAGAACGTCTTTTCTCGATCAACAACTCCTCGTCGCTTTTTCGTGCTATCACCTCGGCGTTTCTCGAGTCACCACGCGATCCACCGGTACCGTCCTCCTCCTCTTTGTTATTGCTCTCTGTCTCGATCGTGTTGCTCGATTGAGTCAGCTTCTCCTCGCCATTGAACTTGGCCCACTCGGCCATGATGATGGTACCAAGAACAAGGAGGACTCTGCTGTTTAAGCGCAGTCCTCGAACGGCCGACGCAACGACATCGAACCTATTCTTTTTTCTCGTTTAACGATTGAACTACCTCTTTTTCTTTCTTTTTTTTGTTTCTCGTTTTGTCGATCTCCGTGTAAATTAGATCAAACATATACCCCGTTTATCTTCTTCTTCTTCTTCTTATCCTTTTATATCCTCTACCTTCTCGTAGCACTTAAAAACACGCGCGCCGCTAGAAAAAAAGTCATATCACGGTTAAATTTGATCGCGATTCGCGCGATCGATTCAAAACTGATCTAGTTTCGTCCTTGATTTAAACAATGGTAAACCGGGCCACTCGTAGAGCTGCCTAGTAAACTGACGGCGTAACGGCAACAACGACGCTGACGATCTGCACGAATTCTTAAAGTTCTTCGTTGTACGCTGGTGAATCGCATCTGGGCCGCCACCATCGCAAACGTGGCCCAGGATGCAGGACGCTTTCCTTCTTCTCGGGCCCTGGTTAATCGGGACCGCCTCCTCCTCCGCGAAACGATCGTCAACCCAGGCACCCATACGGCGAACGGTACTGCTTCGGCTCTTGCGGTGTATTCTGCGATCGAAATATACATACGTTACTTTATGCGACGTGTTATCGGCGGTGCATCGTGACGTTTATTATCCAAGATTCGTGAGACCAATGGTCGAAAAAGTCAAAAGGATTCGCTTCGGAGATATGCGAGAAATTACGATTCGTACGTAATATTTTTGTTACGTCCGGTGATTCTCTACGATTCGATGTATTACGGTGTGCGATATTTTAATATCAATTTAATATTTATAAATCCGATATTATTTCGTAATATTTATTTGCTAAGAATTCGGACGAAAAGCCGATTTGTCGTTCCGATTTCTGATATTATAAACAGAGCTTTTAATATTACGGGCATTCGTTTTTAATCGCGATGTTGCTCGTTGTTAAGTTCACAGGCTTAAAGAAAATTTAGCTCGCTATTCTTCGCGTCCTACTCTGTGTTTTTGTTCAAATGAATTTCCATAAATCGCGAATGCGATCGATCCGTGGAAAGATAACAACTGGAAAAGTAATTTTAACCGATTTATCCATGTTTCGTCCGAATTAATTTTATGCATTTTCTGTATTTGTTGATAGTTGATGAATCGATAGTTAATTGGAAAGTACAGAAGTCGTAATATTCTGCCTCGCTTTAGACGAATGGTAAAGATGTTAAAATCTGCAAAGTATAGAAACAATAGCGTGCTCCTTCATCTTAGACGGATATCGATCGTAAAGGTGTTAAAATCTGGTTCCAACTTGACACGACTTTACGACAGTCTCTATTATATGTTTAGTCTCATCGATAGCTCTAAAAAAAGAGATTTACGTCTAATCCAATTTAATCGAAAAGGATCGTTCGACGCAGTCTGTTAATTTTTACGATAGTTTGCCAATATTCGTTACAGTAGACGCGATGATCCGTAAATAAAACCAAAGACTCGGAAACCATGAGTCGAATAGAACGTATCATTATTAATCCGTATATCTCTATAATGGTCGTTATGACGCGAGAAATGTTTTATTTTAATCCATAAATCAATAAGCGGAGAACTTGCAGAAGGGAATCGTGCATCCACTAATTACACTTTATTATTCGATAAACCTTATTTTTCCGTCCATGTCCTTCGTCCACCGTGTTTACAGAAAGTTCCAAAGTATCTTAGTACGAATGGATATCCTTATAATGCCCAACGTCGTTTTCATTATTAATAGAAATATTCTATATCTCTCTCGCGATTACGTCGTATTTATGTACATTCTAAATTTTACTATGACACACACGCGCACACGCACAAGCATACTCCAAGAAGATTTATAAAAGTCTCTAAACTGCAAATACATTACTCGCTTCGATGCATAATCAAAAGGATAATTCAGTTCATCTAAGCGTCACGTTTTTAACCAATTATTTATATAGCATGCACTCCAAAACCAGCTTCTAAATGAATTATTTACAAACTTTTCGAGAATAGAACGTAACTTTAACATCATCAGCAACGAACAACGTTCTTTTGATTTTAAAAATTCAATTTCTTGCCGAATATCTAAATTTTAGTTTTATAGCATACCAACATTTCCGAAAGTATCGCTAAATATTTCTTCCGACAACAAACTCGAATCCGCTTGCCTAATTATCTCCAACAACGGTATTACAACTGTATAATTTTAAGCAGCTACTGCAACTTTAAAAAGAGGTACAACTTTCTCCGCAACTGAGTAATTGAGAAATTCATATGTTTCAAGATTCGCTATGTTTTTCACGTATACGTATAGGTAGATACTACTCGGTGCAGAACTCCATCGTCGTTTCAATAGACCAATTTCACGCTCGATTATATTTGTCAAGCGCTGCTTACATTAATCACGGATTCGTTTATTCCCGAACGAGTATCGATCGGCATTCTCCGTTTCTCGAGTTGGTACTAGGCATGGAAAAATAAGGATGCAACGTCTAAAGTACTTTTACCGAACTAAAGCTCGTCGTACAAACACGATACAAGGACTCTTCGTATAAACGTTCGTTTCGTCTGACCTTGTTTTCAAGTTGCGCCCATTTTTATGCCGTATCAATTGTTCGGGCCGCCTTCGCAGACGTTACTATGTATTACGCTTGATACGCGAAGGAACGAACATTGATTGCTAATACCCAAACGAGATCAGCCACGTTGATTAATTCGTGACGAAAGTAATCGTTGCAACTGAGAAATAGGATCAACCAGCGTGAGTTACGTTATAAAATACATTTTTATTATTCTCAATATATCTGTAATCTTTTAATCCTTTCTACTAATCTTTTAATCCGTGTTTCTACTACTAATCTCGTATATATCCGTGTGTAATTAATTCCGAAGCGATATTTCTGATGTAGATCTAAGTGGATCGAATAATATTAACTATTCTTCTTAATTTAGAAAGTAGAATCATCTTTGTAAATTATCTTTCAATTTCTTCTTGTAACCGGTTTTTCAGTGTAGGTATTATTTCGGTTAAATATCAATAGGGAGGAGACCTTCCAATAGCCGGATCTTCCGATTGTACGACGTGACCCAATTTGATATTAATAACTTTACATTTTAATTACTCCTTCGTATACGTCATCGGTAAATAATTATTTACAGCTAATAATCATTTGCGATATTAGAGAGTAACTTTTTAAAATTTCTCGCTTCTCGATATTATTATATACCTAAACGATACAGCTTCTTCGTAAATCTATACGCGCTACGTTCGTTAAATAAATAATTTCTAAGAAGAATGGCAGTACATGGTGGTATACTTTATTTTCGGCATCCTGGCCATAAAAGGAACTCGATTCACCCTATTCCCTATTCCCTTGTACTCTCACTTACCTACGCATTTACGCGCACGAGCTTATTTCACCCTTACTTTTCCATCGCGTATCTAACGTCTGTCATTTATCTAACTATTAACTGTTTCTAGCAAAAGTATATCGTTTCTAAAATTCACGAAACGTTATTTAGCGAATTTAAGCGATTCTATCTTCAAGAATTGTATAAATTCTATCTAATGACTGCCATAAAGTTCGTATCAAATAACGGAGTAACGTGTAATCCTTTTACAGTTCGAACAAGATACATTTATCAATTGTTAAATAAATCTTCAGCGGTTCAAAAATATTCACCTATGTACCCGTCTCCTTTCGTACTCAGTTTGTCACGACAAACCGTCTTACTTGTTAATCGGCAATTGACAGAGACAGAGAGAGAGAGAGAGAGAGAGAGAGAAAGAGGGAGATGCTTCGTAATAAAATTTCGTAGCGAAAGAACGACGAAGAAGTTTGCGCAGTTCGACTAAAGGAATAGTCGTGTAGAAGCAACGTCGGAGGCAGAATTCTCACGTCGTCATTTTGAAATCGACGTTTGGAAGAGAGACGGCGTCGACGTTGAGATTTGCTTCTGGCACTTCGTAACTAGCCGAAGTAGCTCGAGTTAGAGTCGGCGATTATAAATGAAGTTCATTGTGTATGAGTTGCTATCAATTTAACGGTGGACACGATGATCACGTGCGTATCTCGCGATCTCCTGTCTTTCCTTCCGTTAGTTCTTCTTCTTCTTCTCCTTCTTCTCTATCTCGTCACCGTCGTCTTCCTCTTCTTCTGCTTCTTCTTCTGCTTCTTCGTAGGTTGGTTCTTCCAAGTATTCTATGTAAATCGGTTTCTCGTCATTGGCATTTGTCGACAGACCTTCGATACGAGGGTTTGCAAAACCTTATCTGCACTGCTACGCTCTGACGCGCTTAGAACTGCATGCCACGTTATTGTGAGACTTTGGAACTGGAGGAAATTTTAGAATGTGCGATTGTTCGACCAAGTGTGAATACCGAAACCTCATACACACAGAAGTGGAGCACGGTCTCGGTCTCGGCCTCTCTCTCTCTCTCTCTCTCTCTCTCTCTCTCTCTCTCTCTCTCTCTCTCTCTCTCTCTCTCTCGCTCTCACTCGCTCGCTTTTATGATCATTGTTATCGGATCTTGAGAATTAAAGGACGTTTCGGAGAAGACTTCTGATCTGTTTGCAGATATCGTAGCAGATATCATACATGTACATGTAGTTCGGATAAACAGATGTGTTTTCGAGAGCAAGATCGTAGATGTCGTGTTAGTAAAGAGAAAGAAATTCGAGAGATCAGGTTTTGGAGGAAAATTTGGAAATACATAATTTTATGGAAATTTGAAAACTCAAAGTTGGAACGTTCGACTGTTTTCAAATTGCAAAAGTCAAAAGTTGGATAACTTTCAAATTCCAAAGTTCAAAAATTTGAAAAGCGAATATACCGCGACCCTTTTCAAACTCGAATATCTTCTAATATCATAATTATATTGGAAACCATCGTTTCGAGAATCCTAATCCATTTATTAAAAATATCGATGACATATCAACATGCTGTTACATTCTAATAAAATAAACAACGATTTCATACGAAATTAATTTTTCCCATATATTATACGGAAATTACGTACATATACGAATACCACATTTCTATGAAAACAATAATTATTTACGAATGCCCATTCGTACTTTTATATTTAAAAAATGAAATACATACAACAATGCATCCCATTTTCCACGCATGAATACAAATCTGTCCGTTTTGTCATAGGATTACGCTCCTATTTATTTCATTTGAATATCTAAAGATCGTTATTTAAACCAGCCAACCAAAGACATTTAAAGCATCGATCCTTCCAAGCTTTGCACGAAGGTTTTAAGTTTACGGGAAGGTAAAGCCGTACGAATGCATCTTCTTAATTCGTCAAAATAATTGTAGGTTTAGCAGTGACCTCGATCTAAGCCTCGAGGAAGAGGGCGATTTACTTTTTGCGCGAACCTTATGCCATCTTACGAAGCAGCTCGCACGTGAATCAGGAAATTCACTAGCTCGAACGCATACACAAAGCGCTATGTCTTCTACGCGACAAATATTAATTTCTTTGAACTTTTTCTTCATTCTGTGAAAACATTCTGCGATTATTAGTAAATTATTTCATATCGGATTTATAATAACAAAGCGAATCTCGTCGCGTTGAAATTTCCTAATTTAATTAAGTCGTATTTGGAACTTCTCGTACGTTTTAAAAAAAAACAGATTCGATTCTTCGAGGAAAATTGGTGCGTTAAAACATCTGCCATTTATACTTTCGTCTCGTATGGAAAATAATACGCTTGCTATTTGTACACCTTAATAAGAGAGTAATCAATGATAAGGTTCCTTTATCGATGTTCCAGCGAGCTGAAAAAAATATGAAGAGCGAGAGATATCGTATATATTTTCTCTGAATTTCGGCAAGGTTTTACAAGAAACTTTTCTAATAAAATGTTCATAGTAGCGCGTGAACAGATCCTTCGATTTTTAACGCACATCTTTTCGTTCTTATTAAATACGTAATGTAATTAAGTACGTGATACTTATTTATTTAATTAAAGTAACAACAAGTAGATACGTAGAATAATTTAGGAAAATCAGATTAGCATTAGATACATTGGCATTTCAATTTTAAATCTCAATGTAAAAACTATAACAAATTAAGTCCAAAAATCAGTTTCAAAAATCGACTCTACGATTCTACCTTAATTTTAATTAACACTCCTCCGATATTATTTTACGTAAAATAAAATAATTACGTAGAAATTATTTTGATCCTCGAACTATGGATATACGTAAAATTCGTCAACCTATATATTATTTCGCGAACATTCCAATTATTATTTACACCGCGTATAGCAGCCGTCTACAGCCACAATGCAATGTCAGAAAACGCAGAAAATTAACGACCTTCAATTATAGAATAACGTCAACTGGTCAATTGCAAAATAAGGAAGCGGTAAAATGGCCAGCGTGTCGACGAAAATTTCCCTCTGATCGTGGCGCCGAATCCGTGAATCGTTCGCAAGCTAAATTCATCTCGTAAAGCTTTTAAGTCATTGCCGCGTAAATTTTAACCTGCGTCACTGGAAAAGCTTGCTATTACCTTAATTGCATTAGCGATTATAAGAAGAACGGTCGAAGGAGAGAAAAGAACGATGCGTTACGTAGCGATCGTAACGGTTTGCTGTTAATCAACTTTAGAAAGTGTCGCGTAGGTGTTACAGATTAACGTTTGAACCTAGAATATCGCGTAATTTGGGTAGAAAAGATCAAAGCATAGGGAAGAAAAAAAGTTCTAACGAACGAAGAATTTCATCGATTCGAACGATTTTTATAGAAGTTTGTTACCCATATATTAGATACGCGTGTCGCGCGAAACATTTCACAATTTTGCTGACGCTATAATTCGACATGATTGTCACGATTAAATTGGTAAATTTCGAAAGAGACACGAAAATTTATATTTTTGTGCAAAAACTTTACAGCATTCGATTATTCTTTTTTGCCATCGACTCTACGTTTGAGAGCACTCTATTCGTGTCGTATGCTAATTAATTCTTTAACAAGTATATGGTTACAATAAGCAACTTTTTCATATACATTTTTATACCGATTTCAAATTTTATCGATATAGTTACGAGTACCGATCAAATTTCAAATCTTCTCTCTTGGTAGCGTTCAAATAGAATGTGCAAAATAAAAAGTGTCCATGACATAAAATAAAATAATTTGGGCTGAATCAAAGAAATGGAATCTAACTCGACGATAATTTTACTATGAATATAGCTGAATATAGCGCATATAACAAGCACTGTTTGGATATTTTATACATTTTTGCATGCTACATGCATTTTTGCACCTTCAAGTTCCCCACAAATGCATAAAAATCATACAGTTTATTATCGATTATTACCGGCCACCGATACATTGCTTCGTTATTTCCAAAATACAGAAAGAAAAACGTGAAATATCCGATTTCTGATGTAACAAACAAATTAAAAAGGGGGGAAGAAAAAAAGAAATAGGACGATGAGGAGGAAGCGCGACGTAACTGTTAAAAGCGCCTAACGTGTCGCGACAAAATGCTCAGTCTGAAACGTTTACTTTTCACAGGCTACAAAAGATATTTTAATACGCGCGCTCCGAGCGAGTACGGCACAAAAGAGCGAGTACGTTCGCGCTTTTGTTGCAAAGGAACGTTTTAGACCAAGCGGATCGTAGAGCTTCAAAATCGAATCGAAAATAAAAATATTCAATGAAAATCATTAAAATATAAATAACATTTATTAGTTAACGACTAGTTTTACGTATTACACGAATTCTGTGCAATTTTGCACGCTTCAATTTTTCATAAATACATAAACATCCACAGTCTAGCAATTAAACTACATCGAAATGAATTTGCGATATCACTGACAGATAATCTAATAATTGGAAAATCAATGTTACTATTTATTTAAAGAGTACGATATATCTGTTTTTATTAACTTTCTGTCTTTTATATCACTTGGTGCTAAAGAGTATTTCGACATGAAATAATTGAAAGAGA
Source organism: Bombus affinis (assembly GCF_024516045.1). Taxonomy (NCBI): domain Eukaryota; kingdom Metazoa; phylum Arthropoda; class Insecta; order Hymenoptera; family Apidae; genus Bombus; species Bombus affinis. The sequence continues at coordinate 619,794 of NC_066344.1, read as the reverse complement.
AATAACTCGATGGACTCGAAGATATTGTCAGCTTTTTTAAAAATACGTGGTAAATCCAGAATGTTTTTATAAGGAACAAATAATATCGGACAAATTGCTATATTAATTTAATTTAACTAATATCCGAAATCAGATATAAAATCAGATGGAAAGATAATTTTCATGCACGGTTAATCGACAACGTATTAAATTTGACGATTAGTCTCCTATAAAAGAAACGTAATTTATCATACTTTTCACCTATGATTTTCGATTTAAAATCCTTACGATTCTTGCTCATTCGATTAATATTTTTTAGGTAAATCTAGTTTGAGGTCTTGAATTTCTTTGTTCTTCTTTCGAACGAAGCGTAATTTTTTCTTCTACGCCGTCGTAATAGGAACATTTAACATACAGATTTGTAAAGATTGTTACACGAAACGATTCAACATCGCAAAATTATAAAACAACTTATCGCGCCGTTCATTCGCGAAAGTTGAAAAACTTCAACTTTCAACCCGGTCAGCAAGATACACTTTCAACGTAGCTTTATTAAAGTATGCATTCGTGAACCTGAATGATTTTTGTAAGATAGGTCATTGAACTTAATGACTCGCTGCCATTATTCTATGCTGATTTATCTAATCTAACCTACATTCGCTGCACTAAACTACCTTAACTCCGACTACTCTCTCGATGCTAAAATTATCTCGATTTTTGTCTAACTAGCTTCCATTTCTTGCTCTGAAAAAGAATTCTTACTTGAATCCTCAAACATTCGCTGTTATAAATTTGGAAAGATTTTACGAAAAATTATTAATTATATTACAAAATTTATTACAATTTTCCTGCGTGCATAAATTTTTATCCTTTTCCGCAGATTTAACCGATTTGTATAACATTAACCATAGACTAATTACATTAAATACATATCCCTTCTAATTAAAAAATTAGATTAAGCTTTCTTCTTTATTAAGTTATTCGTCAAGCTTACTTCGCGAAATTTGTGTATGTACGATTGTTTCTTCTTTGTTGTATATTTTTTTCTTTTTTAGCGTACAAATAACTAATAAATCGTAGTTCTACCGTTAAATATCTAAATATTAGCGATTTGTTAAAGTTAAATTTTGCCCAAGAATTTCTCATTTATATATGTCGCATTTCTTCTGAACTTTGGTCATATGAGGTTTCATTAAAAAAAATGAGGCTGACCTTGACATATCAACGATTACACCCACAGACCAATTGTATCGTATCTCTAGAACTACAGCTAACAATACAGAATAAATTTTTCTGTTCGCTTGCTTGTAAAAACGCATTTAAAGCCGATCGCCCTTTTAAAAATCGACTTGTGCTACGATTTTGATAATCTTTCGTGTCCCGTGATTTAGTCGAGTCGATAGATCGGTTAATTTTCCTAATTGAAAGACTCAGAAATTTAATGATTCACGACCACTGTTCCGGGAAGTCGTAAACCACGTGCTTCTGCTTGGATGACAGTTGAGCGTTTATCAAAGGAATGACCAACATTTGACCGGGAAACTATGAACCTTCGTTATCAATACGCAAGGAGAACGAACTCGTGGTACCACGTGCTGCGTTTAATCATCGGATATTATTACGCTAAAAAGAATATCGATCTTGTGTTTACGTCGAGTAGATTTCACAGAGATGTCGATGACAACTAATGCGTCACTCTGTATCGCTATATACGATCAAATGATCGAGTGTTTTCCATATAAATAAATTTTTTATTCGAATTTCTATACTAAAACGAATTTCTAACTAATTCTCTAGTTTTTAAGTCTCGAATTTGAATTTTTGTCTTGCATTTCTGAATTGGAATTTTTAAAATAAAGTTTCGAATTGAAATTTTTTCGCTCTGAACGCAAACTTTTGTGTTGAAATTTTGAATTTTTCAAGATAGACTTTTGAATCGGAACCTATTAATTTTCAATTATGGGGTCTGTAAATTTTAAATTCGTCATAGATTTATTAAATTCTACATTTGAACTTTTCGGATATCCGGTGTTTAATTTAAATTGTGGCATTTTAAATGACGTATTTTACGCACGATCTTTTGTCATTTAGAAGTAGTTATTAGCGAAAATGATCGACGAATTATAGAAAAGTAACGAAGCATTTTTTCACAAGCAACATAGGTCTCGAGTGCTTTAAATATCAGCGAATTTAAGACAAACGCCATTTACAGAAACACTTGACGATTATTGTTATCAGTCTTAGATACCGATCACGATGCGAAAAAATAAACTAATCCCTCGTATACGATCAAATCTTCGATAAAAAGAAATTAAAATTTGTCGTATCTAACGATCCTTCACTTTAGATCATTGTGAATCGTTGCATCCTCGTAACGTCGTAACGTTATTTAACGATACTATATTATCGTACGGTACATTTTGAATAAATTTAGTTTATTTTATTTACTAAAAGTGTACCAAAAATTTAAGATGCAACGTCATTTTTTCTACAGAATTTTAAATTTTAAATATGTACATATCCGATATAATTTACTCTTCATCATAGAACAATTAATATTCTTGAATTCGTTTTTTGGATCGTATTTCTTCTTCTACAGAGATTATTAGCAAATCGTATCGATTTTGCAGTAACCGTGACAGTGACATTGAACCAAGAATATAAACAGAGGGAAACATACCATGACGCGGCGACACCTGGTTTTCTAATCCTGATAAAAGTCACAATGGCGTCAGCGGTTCACAACGATATCAAAATATTCTTCTCGCGTGCCAAAACATTTACCGTACATCACCTATCACGTTCAGTTTCACAGTATCGACTTTAAATAGTTTCACACGTATAATAAAATACAAGTTACTTGACCGCGGTAAATTCTAGCGGATCAAAAACACACTGAAAAGGGCACTCGAAACAACGATCGTCCTTATTGGTTCTTAAACTCGTCCAAATTTCTTGACGTGTGCTTTAATAGGCTACTTTTTCGGCGCGATAGTAAAGAAAAACAATAGTAGATTTTTTAAAAAACAAGTTCCGATATTCCATAAGCTCTTGAACGTTTTTATGAAAATTTTCCATTCCTTCTATCACGTAGTTTCTTATAAATTATTTGAAACGGATAATATCGATCGAGTGAAACTGCAAAGTTGATTTTATTTAAGGTCGAGTCCCGTCGAGCGACTTTTCGACGTCCTGCGAAATCTCGTCGCCAACATGGATGCAAGGATACGGCACATTTCACGGACTTTCAGAGGACACTCGGTCCCATTAATCTTCCATTACACAGAGATTTTATCCGAAATTTATCGCGAGAACTTAGATAAGATTTCTTAGATGCTGACTCGAGATTCTCCGGTCCTCGTGTCCTTCGATACTCTCGATGAAACTTCTGCTCCGTTAATTTCCCTTCTTTCTCGACCGTTCATCGAAGCTACATGTATTTTCGTACGATCGAATCGCCGATTGTTTTGTTTACCTTCGGGGAGACGTTACGAAAATGAAGCATGTGGTTGACTGATTCATCGTCGGAAGTAAAGGTTCGGAGCGGAAAAAAGACCGGTTATTCGATACGGCCTCGCGAATAACGTAATACGAATGGATTACGGCAACTGCGTCCAGAAAAATTACGCGAGTGAAACTAATTTAATTCGGTTATTTATCTGTACGTCGCATCGCGATACACTTTGCGCTTCGTACCCTTTACGTAATCGTAAACAACGATCGTAAGACAACGAAAATATTTCATCAACAATTATATGCCATAAACACGTTAAAGTATTAAACAATTCGAAAGATACCTCTTCTTCGTTTACCAGTAACTTCATCGAAATAATACGACGAGTTATTAATAATCTTCTATCGATCGACGGTTAAAACAAGAAGAGAGTAAATCAAACATTCGACGGTTCACATCGTTAATAGATATGTACTTCTTACGGTAATTTACGTTGGAAAGAAATCTCAACGTTATACGATTATTTTGGAATTATTTTGCTTGCCGATTGTTTGTTTCGATTAACTCCACTGAATCACTTGGAACGTTACTCGTTATATTCCGGTTCGCACGAGTATACACAGAAAGGCGCGACGAACGTGTCCTATATGTATAAACACAAAGTTCGTTTTCTCTAATGAAATGATCGTAACGATGTCGCGCAGAGCGCCTCGGGTGCGCACATGAGGACGGCCGAACTAATACTGATAGCTGGCAATGCTCTCGCCAATGCATACGGACTGTTGCCTCCAAGTCTAAGATACGGAGTTCTTCGCCTCTGTTCTTCCCTTTATATACACTCGTGCTTTCTGCGTGTTCATCGGAAGACACCAAATACGCGGAGGTGTACGATCGAGATCGTCAAGCACGGTATTTATTTTACTTTATGGCATGTTTTTGGGAAAACGTATTATTTTATTATAAAAATTTAACTTGATTTAATTTTAAAATAAAATAAATATGTTAGTCAAAATAATTAGATTTAGATTAGATTTTAAGATACTTTATATACCAGACTACCAGCTACTAAATATATAAACCAAACAATTGGAAAGATTATTTTTTTATCAAGTATGTAGAATTTTTGAGTATTTTATGTTCTGTTCGTATACTTTTGGTTAACTAAAATTATGGTTAACTATTATTATCCGTATCTATCATATCGTACGCCGAACAAAAATCAAACTCTAACACGTTTTAGTACTGATAAAATTTTAAAATCGAAGGTTCTCGTCATTCAGAAACGAGATGTCCTGAATCAATTCTTCCAGTATATAAAATAACAAATAAATATCTTTCCTCTCGTAAAGTTATCATTTTATCTCGTGATAGCAAACTAATAATAACGATATCTATATAACTGTAAACTATCGACGTATACAATCGCATCCTTAAACGGTACCGACACGCTTTACTTTTACGATGAGTAGTTACACTCGCTTATCAGAAATGTAAATTATCTGAAAGCTACACACAAAAATAAGGATAATTTCTATACTTTCCTGTTAACGATCATGTGGCGCGAATTTCCACGAATTATAAGGAATAATTGTTATTATTGGAACGCACTGGATGCGATACTGCTCCAATATCTCCTTCCAATAAGTTTATATAACTACAAACTTTTTTCTTCCAATGTATAAGTATGCTCTGTTAAAACCTTATCTGATTTCATGATAAACGTATTGGAATTATGCAATTATTACAATAAATATAATTACAAAGTACTATTATCAGAAATACTATATAATTATAAATACAAAGGAAATTCTATGAAAAATTTAACGTAATTCGATAATACAAAATTAAATTGAATTGAAAAACCAATAAAACAGATTATTCAAATGTGGATCGATTCTCCAATTGTAGGAAGGATTTATTGTACGTAATCATGTAACGGAAAATTAAATTTAACAAAGTTAACAAACAGATTATTTAAATTTACGGTAATTCTCGAATAATCTAATGATTTATCGAGAACAGAATTTCCAGTGAAGAGTATCATTTTGTTATTTAAAGATATTAAAATTGAAAGAAGGAGGGAGATATTTAATTAAGCGAGGATATGCAAAACGTGACGTGAAAATATGATCAATATACGCGAAAACTGCGATTACAGAATTCACCCTGACATTTGGCAACAAGGTGATATTCTTGACCATCGTATTTTTGCCTGAATTGTTTATAACGATTATAAAAAACCCCTGTGATGTTTCTTTCTATCTAGATGTGTAAAATATTACCTTTTCATCTTTTGGAAGATACAGGTATCGAGTAGATGCGACGAAGCTTTTCTCGATTGCCTAAGGGGATTCGTATACTTTTGGTTAACTAAAATGCCCTTTAAACAGGTTTGTCACGCTTGAAAACACTATTATTATCCGTATCTATCATATCGTACATCAAACTCAAATCAAACTCTAACACGTTTTAGTACTGATAAAATTTTAACTATTTACTTTGTTTTTAAAATGATCGTTAGATTTATGATTGGGACAATATGAGAAGGAAAATATTGTACACGAATATAGAATGGAATCGAATTGCAGGAAAAAACGATACCTTCGCTTTTTGATTTAGATCATCGAGTTCCTCGAAACTGATTCCACATGCAAAGTATCGATCCAAGTTGTCAGGTGTTCGAGAGAAAAGACTTGTATGTCGTGAAAAGTTATCCCGCCATATTTGAGTTTCATGCTCGAGGAAACTCAAAAACAATTTATCGTTTCGCATATTGCAAATTTCTCGCATTTTGTATTAATTAAATCAAACAATTACATTTTGTATCTTAAATGAGGAATTGTTTAAACAATCGTACATTATAATATACACGATGGAATTTAATTTACTGCGAAATTGTATCATTGATTTATGAATGTTATATTATTTAAACAAATACCGCGAAATTCGTGAAAAATAAATAGATATATTATAAAAATGGACGGTCATAAAATGTTTATTTTTGTAATATGTTTTTGAAACAAGTGATTATGATATTTAATAATGCCGAGGAAATTTCCAAAAAAAAGTAACACAGTAACTGTAATATCATTTATCATGAGACAGCAAACACAAGTGACACTCGCGTGCAACATCTTGAACAAACGTATACGAATTTGCATCAGACATTGGCCTATACCAATGAGATTTCTCATCTACGAATTTTCAATTATTTAATTATTTAATCTATTCATTTAATTATAAATTATTTGTTTACTATGTAATTATATATATATATATGTGTATATATAAAAATGAACATTTTGTCAAATATGAAATATACGCAGAATGTTGAATAACACGAAACACTGAAAAACGAATAAATGAAAAAATGTACAAACAGGAAACTTGCTCTTGCTTAATATTTATACAATATTATAATATAAAAAATCATATTGATAACCTGCCAATAAAATGAATACAGAAAGTTCAACGTATAATCTATAGTAATATAATACAATCATCATAGCGTTCATACACAATACAGTAAACTACTTGTAGAAACACACGTAATCAGGAAATAATCGCGAATCTGCACAAACTATTGCAAAGTAATCGAATTAGTCATGTGCGAGATAGACGTACTACGTATTAGAATTTACAAATCTAATAGCTCGTATTTCTATTATTCGTATAATCTTTAACTATCATTAAAGCGAAGCTAAGCATTAAGTAAGTCTTTTTCTATAAGCACGCTGGCCAATTTCGATAATACCTCGTAATATAGAATGTTAATGAAATTAATGTCGAATCGATAGTGTCGAAATTCGTTAAATCGATGAATGCAGGAAAAAATGAAAATTATTGATCGTCGTTCGCTCTGAAATACGTACGCGATCGCATTTAATATTACCGCAAAGTGTAAAGTCGTTTTCGATTAAATAAAAATGTAGTACAGCAATACCAATAGCATAGAACAGTCTCGTTGAAAGGTTAAAAGTACGATAAGATAACTCGTGGCAGCGAACTTTACTAAAATTCCTCAATTTTTCCCAACTAATACAAGTTTATCTGCGATGAGGAAACGATATATATTATACATGCGATACTTGCGAAAAATCTGCTTCATCGACACTTGGCTTAGAGAATAATAATCCTATCGACACAATACAGAAACGTATAAATAAGGGTGTTAGAAGTCGAAAAACATTTCACAATTTTCTGCAGATTATCAGAAATGTGCATAAATACGATAAATAATATGTATGTGAAAACTATTTGCGTTTAATTTGTTGAAAAGTGAATAAAAGATGATAAATCATGAATTTTTTTTCATTTTCTTGCCAAATTGTACATTGCCATAAGTAAATCGATTTAAAGGCGTCTTTCGAGCGGGTATATATATTATTTTTACAAATATACGGAAGCAAAACGGAGGTCATTTGGAAAACCGAAAAGCAAGCGGAAACAAAGATTATTATCGTTATTATCTCTACAAATCTTTAAAAATTCTAACAGGAATTCTTAATATTTCGAACCTGATATAATTTTGATAGAAAATCGTCAAGCTATAAAAGTAATACTTATCGTAATAAAATTCTTTTTAAATGTGGAAACTCTCTAATCGCTTCGCGTAAAAAAATTTCGTTTTATACAAAAGTCTGGAGATCAGGGGCGAGCTGGGACTTAAATTTTTTTTACCAGAAGATTACCAGCATGACCAGCCGTCCGTTTTTAGTTCATTAATTAAATTTTGCGTAGAGAAACACCAAAACCCTGCCGGCCCATCAGAAATTTTCCCAAACCGATAGCTAGTCAGCCCACCCTAGCCCGAAATATTAAACTTTATCATGTATTTTATTTATTTTATTTATTTTATGTATTTATCACGGAACAAGGAAATCAACAAAATCTATAAATATTACACTCGAAAAAATTCTTAAAATCCCCCAAAATATATGAAACGATCAAGTTCAAGATAATTATTTGATAAAAGTAGAGTCGCTTTATCCGAAACTTGGAACGATCGCGATTCAAAAGTTATGACAAAAGGAAGCTTGTACTTGCATCGCATTAAGTCGAATTATGGTAGCATGTTCTCATCATAGAAGTGAGAAATATAAACATCGAATTGCTACTAACAATGAATCAATATCGTATAGAAGAAACAACTTAAATCAAACGCAATGCAATTTTCTTTCTCTCGTAACTTTTGAACCGTGATTCCCAAGCTTCGAACAAAGTGCGTTTACTCAGGGCCCTTTTCTTTACGACACATCGAAAAATCAAGGGTGTTGCAGCCCTTTTTCTCTAGTTTTACTGATTATTCTAGTAAAATTTTTGTAATTTAATAAAATAGCGGAAAAATCAGGAGAATTTTGCGATCGCACGAACAAGGAAGTAGTATCATTTCGCTACACGTGTAAGTCTCACGAATGTAAGAGAGTCAACCTTTCGAAGGATCGAAAAGTTGCGAATCAACGAAGCGGTATCATAATACCGCGAAACATTGGCGCGTAATTAGGTCGTGGTTACAAGAGAACGTTAGAAACCTTTAAAACGACTCTTCCTCGCCGAGAAAGAGCACGAAGATCCCTCGAGAAGCCTGCATTGCGGATCTTTGCATCACACGGGACACATTGTTACATCGCGAGTCTTCTTTGGTTAGGGAATAGGGAAATCTTCGGCTTGAGTAAGCGTTCGCTGAATTTGTTCAAACTTGTACAACTTCTACGATTATTTGCAAAAGGGTAATCCTACATTTGTTAAGGTAAGCTCCTATGCCAGAATGTTGTTTGATAACGAGGCAAATAATTGCCAGACTGCAGATTTTTATACAAATGCATATTTTCGTCAATGTAACGAAGAAAACGGAAAATGAAAAAGAAATTAATTAATAAATATCACGATGGTGCATTGCTTACTTTGGATAGATTTTACATAATTTTGAACATTATCCTTTGTATCCTTGAATTTCACGTAGTTTAGTAATTATTAGACTGCCAATTTTTATACATTTATGCGAAGTTTAAAAATGCAAAAGCACGCAGAATGTGTATAACACATAAAAATATCTGTATATAATATGTTACATTTTTTTTTTTTTTTTAGTTGTGTCCATAAAAATATGAATTTGCATAAATGTCCGCAGTCTAATAATTACGATTAATATTTTTATATATGTGTAATAGGTCTTTCTATGTCTTTCTATGAAATCTAGAAACTAATAATTGTTATAAACAGATTTGTTAGCCCTATTTGTTACCAGCCAGAATGGTATATTACTAAAATGTAACGGTACGTTATTCGATGTAAAGGGTCGTATAATAATAAACTTTGATCCATTTAGTTATTACTACTTGAATAATTTATTTTAATAATTTTATTAAATTTTAATAATTCATTCAACTTATACATATCGAAATGAGTTCAATAACCTACAACGCAATAGTATCCAATATCATTTAAATATAAAATTAAAGGAATTTTTTGTAGCTTTTAGAAAAATATTTCCTTTATAACTCGTTATTTATTTTATATGAGATTTATTATCAAAGATTATATTATTTCACAGAAATTTAATAACAAGACATAAACATTCTTCAATATCTTCAAATTATTTTGTCGTTACTCTCTTTCGACTTCTTACCTTTCAATCTCTCTGAAAAAGCTTTAAATATCGCTTAAATTTCTTTTTCGACGAGAAAAAAGACGAAAATAGAAGCTCTATCGTATACGTATAACCGTGAATCTACAACAAAAGACTAACGAGCATCGTTCATCCCTTACTCAGGATCATAAAGTAGACACGTGTATTGTGTATCGTGTATATTTATTGCCGGAGAAGAGAACGACATAAATTGAAAAACGCGCTTCCTCCTACCTTGCTTAATTATGTAAATGATCGCATTAAGGAAATTCTAACGACAAATTATCATTTATTATTTTATGTTATTCGTTCTCTTACAAACATTTTAGTATAGGTTTCTTTTTTTATCTAAAAGCTTCTATTTTATTCGTCTTATTTATCGAAGCTTTTTTAATCTAATTTTCCTTTAAACTTTTTGTATTATTTACAAATTTACAGTTAAAAGAAATGCGATTTCTTAATTCGAATGAACAAGTCGTGTGAAAAAGAAGCTTTTAAGTAAAAAGGCAAAGTAAATTAAAAAAGTTTGTAAACAATATTTTGAGGAATAATAATAAACAAAGTTGGGTAGACAGATTTTATTTTAATCGAGAATTTTTTAGGGAAACGATTCAAACGATACTATAAAGTGATCAATTACAATGCAGAAACACGTGTTATCAGTTAATAATATTCACACATGAACGAAGAATGCAAGGCTGAATCACATAAATTGTTTGCCTATTCGTGAAAATATATTAATTCATTCGTATTTATTCCTATCAAATGCTAGATAACAAACGCATATAGAATAGTAGCTGTTATCTTAGATCCCTGTAATAATGATAGAGTATTTAGAAGTTCTTTTACACCATTTTTTAATTCTACAACAATGTAACTATTTAAATTTTGTTTAGTGTTATAATACTTTGTTTGTGTGTTACAAACTTATATTGATTGACTTTTATTTCTGAAACTCCTATTTTTATACATTTGGCTTTATTCTTCAAATAAGAAAAATATATTTTATATTTTATATTTTAATGCTTATATATATATTACTTTTATAAAATTTATCTTTTACAAATTACAATTTCAATGTATCCCTTAAACGATACAATCTTTTCGTTTACACTATAAATTTAGTATCAAGATAAAATATCGAAAAACATCCTATTTCTATATTACGATGTCGTATATTATATCAATGGTATCTTAAAATAACGTATCAATTGTAATGTATCAATGTATCAATTTATCGGTATTCAATGTTACTCGCTAAATTTCACATGATTCATATACGGTAAATTTTTATTGTATTGTTCTGATAATTTTTTATTGAATCATTTACAGATTTGCTTGTAAACTTATAATTGAAATTCATGCGCTTCATCGATGACTTCGTCTTACAGTCATACCGAACTAGCGATACAAATATAACGCGTCTAAACTTAACAAGAACCCGTTAAATGTCATGAAGTAACCGCCACGGTAACATGACTATTTCCAGCAATAAAATTCTATTAACTATTTGAATTTCACATTACATGATAAAATATTCAATGACACAATAGCGTCGTACTAAAAACAATGAATTATTCAAAATAAAGTAACATTCTCCAAAAAACTAGCTTTTCATTTTCTCTTCGGATAGAAATTACTTTTGAAGCATCGCCGCATAACGTAATTGAACTTTTTCTGTAAATAGAAACTAAAGGCAAAGATATTTTATTAAACAAGTAAACAAAGAAATATTTCATTTTATCTATTCTGAAGATAAAATGACTAAATTTGTAATAGGTACATTGCTTTTAAAATTACATCACCGTATAATACAACCGAACCTTTTCGATAAACAGAACTAAATGCAAAGACATTTTATTACAGGCAAAAAAAAAACAAACTTAATCTTCTCTGCTCTGAAGGTAAGATGACGTTAAACATCTATAATAGGTACGTTACTCCTAAAATTATAAGAACATTAACCTATTATATTTGACAGATATAATTAACCACAAACAGCGACAGTACAATAATTGTAAACAAAATAAGCATCAGCTGATCAGCTGATCGTGTTACCATAACCGCAATGGCTGCTATTGATCTCGCAGCAAGCTCTTTCGCACGCGCGTGCTGCGTTAAAACCCCTTCTACCCATTTCTACGCACGCGAGTAAATCTTGTCTAACGTCTTGTGCTCGGTTTCTGTTGACGAATAAAAATGTTTTCGGCATTAGTACTCACCAAAAGTCGACCTGGCGAACTGGAGCGAATGCTAAAAAACTGCTACACACTCCATAGTACGCGCGGGAAACAATAACTTAACGATTTAATTGACAAAAAAATAACTTATTATAACACACGAAAAATAAGTAAAGCACGCTTGAGGGAAATGTATCTGTATGAAGACAGGTGTAATGACACGGCTACTGATACAGAAAGGACACGCTGATTTGACACTGGAATGTAAAATGCGAGATTTCGAGAAGCGAGCAAAGAAAGTATAACGCGATAGGGAGAACGATATGTGTTTTGACCGTGTCTCAAGTCCAGGGTGAATTGTGATTAGTTGCGCATGTGTATCGACGCAACCCTTCTTTCGTAACTTCCATTGGTCGTTTTAAGAGACAGGGACGACGCAGTCTGTGGCGCAAAGTAGAGAAGGATCAAAAGAAATGCAAAATTCCATTACAATACCATTTTTTCCTTTCTCTCTTTTAATTCTTCGTTCCTAGGTTCTTTATTTTGAGTAATTTGAAATATTTTATTTGAATTTCCTTCTTTTCATGCTACAGACTTATTTGCAAAGCATAAATTGTATAAAGATAATTGTATATTTCACAGTAATATCCAAAACAATAGAATTGTTTTCTCATCTGCTCTAATTTTTATCAGATATTATTGCGATTGTTGTGATATACATAATTGTTCCCACTCGCACGAATGTGCAGAATATGCTTGAAAATAATGGACATTATGATTGTATATAAATCAACTATTTATCCTTATTCTTATAGAAGATTTTACCTTACGAGATTATCAACATAAAGTACGTATTTACCAAATGTATTATTAAATAATGTAACGAAATAAATTGTACGTACATACATATAGTATGTGATCTAAGTTTTATTATTATTCAAATATTATTTGTTAGAATTGAATAGAAATTTTCTAACTCTTCAAAGTTAACTTTCTAAGAGTTTAATAACGTATGAATATTAGACAATTTTTTGTCATTATAAATATGGTATGTTAGAGTTTGTATCTGTATAGATTTCTAATTTTTATTACTTTAAATTTGATTAACTTTAAATATTAATTAAACAATAAAGATTCGTTAATTTTACTAAATTAATAAACAGCTTTATGGTTTTTACAGATGAATAATGTAATTAATATATTTTTCATTTATAAATATGTATGTATGAGATGATAAAGTTATTAACTTATTGATAAGAAATATTTATACTAGCGGCACCTATCATATTACTGCTGTATTATGGTAAATAAATGTGCTGAATCTGTCGACATGATACAAAAACAATGTGAAAAAAATACTGATTTTATTTAATTAAAACAGGCAATTAAAATGTCAGACGAATCAGAATATGATGTAGAACCAGAAGAATTTGATATTTATAAACGAAAGTATCAATTCCTACTAGATAGGTGTGAAGTTTTACAACAGGTTT